>NC_000082.6:73079588-73294588 GCF_000001635.26 Mus musculus | reverse complement strand
TTGCAACACTGAAGAACTACTTTCTGACCCCGGCCCCTATACCACGCATCTACTCAAAAGTATTTGCTGGGCAAGGGTAAGGAACTCTGCCAAAACAAACAAACAAACAAACAAACTCCATGATTCTTGTATGTGTGCTTGTGTTTAAAATGTCATCAAAAAGTAGTTAAATGTTTTCTTATCTTCGACACGTGGAGGAAGTAACAATATAAGACCTAGGGTATGGCAATCAGCCAATCTTGGATACAGTGCAGTGGGCAGAATTATCTAAAGCTCCTATTATTTTAGATTTTCTTTCAGATAGGGAATGCAACTTTTAAGTCTACCTGCTGAAGTCTGAAAATATTCCTTAATTAAACTTTACATATCACTATGTATATATATGATCAGGTAAAGAAAGCTACACATATGTGAATTATGGGAATTTTTACAATTCAACTATTTCACATTTATTTAATTAGTGTGTGTATATAAATGTGTGTAAGTCTCTGTGTGTGTATGGTGTGTGTGTGTGTGTGTGTGTGTGTGTGTGTGTGTGTGTATGTTTGTATACATACACATATGTGCTAGCTTGTCTGTGGTGAAAGAAAAACTTACTGGAGTTGTTTCTCTCCTTCCAACCTGTGAGTTCTAGAAGTGAAATCAAGGCCACCAGATTTTGTATAAGCACCTTTATCAACTGGGCCATCTTGATGGCCCCTATCATTTAATTATTTAATAATTTCTCACATATGATAATTTCCCATATTTCTTAAATCCATTTTATTTCCCCCCAGTACTTTAAGAATACTTTAAACCAGATCTTACATTCAAAACAGCTAATAACAAGAATATCATAAACATTATGCATGCTGGCCTATGATAAACGAAAGGGCACATTAGATCTTAACGTGAAGACCATCCTTTTGTTCTTTATCTCAAACGTCCTGAAATGCCTTGCTGTATTCATGTGAGTCTGATTATCATCTTCATGGTACTCTGCTGAGATACTGAACATGCTACTGTTTCCATCAGATCTAGATCTTGTGTATTTCCACAACCAGTTCACACCTACCCTATTGCCCAGATGAAATTGATCACAAGATCAGAATTATATTGAACACAGGTCACACCTGGAATTCTTGATGCTATAACCATGATGGGTGGTATGTGATACACATTAAGTATGAGATGAGCCCTATAGCATCCTGGTCCACATATGCAACGCCTTTAGCATGCTGTGGGTCTCCATTGTAGCTTTTTTGTCTTTATTCAAAAGTCTAGTGGCTTAATGCATTCTCTTGCTGTCTATTTTTCTCTGTGCCTCTCCGTCTCTGTCTCTTTCTGTCTCTCTCCCTCTCTTCTGTCTTTCCTATTTTCTCTGTTATTTCCAGTACCTTTCCCTTCTCATATGAACTCAGATCTAAAGGAACAGAGTCTGCAAGTAAACAGAACAGACAGGACAATTTTATTTTATTTCAAAGAGGAAGGAATGCATCTCTAAAAACAATGGAAGTTTAAATAAAGCTTGAAAATACCTTGAAATTATAATGAACGGAATTTGCAAAAACACTCCTTGGGTAAGAATAAAACTGTGTTGGACATTTTCCAAGTAGTTTTACTAAATGGGTGAATGAGTTCATTTAGGATATGATTTAATCCTTTAATGCCCTCTTCAAAAGTCGGTTTAAGTTTGTTCCTATTTATTTCCTGGCGTTGTCTCATCACTTCACTAAAAGCTCTCTAAATTCTCTCCATAAGGTAAACACCCATATTCCTCTTTCTACCAGGACACACACATTACTAGGCTGATCTAACTCCTATGCTTATGATCTAACTCCTATGTCAGGTTGAGGTCACAAAGTAAATGTCAAGATCTGAGTGAAACTTCCCTTAAAGCTTTTTAAAGACTTTCCTATGCCAGGTGGATTTTTCTCTTCCCCTGCTTTCCCTTAGCATGATAACATTTTCAAGGAAGGGAACCATTCTCCCTTTTATATTTCTATTCCCAGAAATTGACACAGTGCATAACAGGTATAAGTAACTCAAAATTGTACACTGCGTTTTCACCCAGACAATGTGATTGCAGGTGACTTTGTGTCCCTGCTAGATTTGAATTCCAGACAGAAGCGTCAGCTTGGCTGGTGGACATTTTTTTAAAACTTCCTAACCATGGGCTACTTGTGGACACATAATTTTGTAACTTAGGAGGTAGTGTAAAAAGACAGCTGGGTAAAATACCTACTCTTGTAACTGCCTCTCCACAGGCTCACTGAGGGAGTGTGTCTTTTGATATGACAACCTTCATAAGAGTAGAGATGCTAAATGGTAAATCACAGCACAAGCCCACAGTACAGTAGAACAAAAGGATACATGGAAAACAGCAGAAGGAAGTGGTTTCCAATGTCTCAGTACCTGGCTGTATGGCTCCTAGAGAAAATCCACAAATCCATCACCAACAGATTTTACAAAGGTGTGAAGAACACACATTGACTAACCGATAAATAGTGCAAGAAAAAAGTGAGGTATCCAAATGAAGAAGAGTAAAACTAAGTCATGTCGCTTCTGTCTCAGACCAGCAGAAAAGAGTGATGACACAGCATTCTTCTCAAAGCAGTTTATTCAGGAACCTTTCCACATGCAAGCAGGAATCTCTCTCTCTCCCCAAATCGCAATCCCTTATATAACCCCTCAACCACGCCCCATCAGCCCAGTCCGAGTAATCTCAGTTCATTGGCCTTTGTCAAATGGCCTGATCTTGCATCATGATGCTCCTGCGAAGCTCTCACGATGGACATGGCTTATTTTCAGGTGTATGAGGAAGTCAGGTACAAGTCATAAGACTTGGCTGTAGTCCCAGGTGCTATCTTGGGACTACTGCCACACCTGCTCCCCACAAAGTCACTCTCACCAATTATAAAAATCAACTGCAGAAACTGTTAAACTACATGGATACATAGATAGATAGATAGATAGATAGATAGATAGATAGATAGATAGATATGACTAGATGGGCAGATATGAAAATAGATGCATACATACTGAATAAATAAATATTTACAGAAAATGCTTCTGGATGTTGGAAAAAAGAAATATTCTTTGGACCAGACCATCAAAACACAGATTGACAAATGGAATTACAACAAATTAAAAAGTTTCTTATCAATACAGGAAGCAATTAACAATGTGGGGGAAAAACCTATAGAATGAGGAAGTATTTGTAAGCTAGATATCAACTCCATCCATCAAGGAGTAGATATACAGAACAAAGAGGATCTACAAAACCTTAACAGCAACAAACTGAAGTTCTAAATGGGCAACAAATTAAATAGACACTCCCACTCCAAAGAGCTCACAAATATCAAGAGATACTAGAAAATGTAGTCTCCAACACCAACTACTAGGTATGCTGGTTGTGTTTTGTCAATATAGGACAAACCTAGTCATATCAGAGATGAGGGAATTTTAGCTGTGAAAATGCCTTCATTAGATGGGCCTATAGGCAAGTCTTTAGGGCATACTTAGACTCTGAATATTGTCCCCCATCACCACAAATGTGGGTAGAAAAGAAAGGAGGGGAGAGAGGGAGGGGAAGGAGGAAGTGGCGAGGTGAGGCTAGGCAAAGTGGAGCGAGGCGAGGGTCCCAGTGCAGTTGCAGCAGTGATGTTGGAAGCCAGCACTCTGATCTGAAGTGAGCCTCTATGAGCAAATGAGAGCCTGGGAAGGCAGGCAGGTCCAAGGTCCAATGATGACTGCTTCAGGGGATATTCTCCCCAAGTATTACAGCTCAATAAAAACAGCCCATCTAAGAGGATCCTTAGTGAAATATTTTGTGAGCTTTATTCCATGTGGAGGGACTATGTGACCCTTGGGGAGTAGGATGGAATTGGGGGATTAAATATATTCTATTGACTTAGGCTAACATGCTGGTGATGCCAACCAAAGAGCAAGCATGGACTGAACTTAGCCTTCACACCCGGACATATATGTAGTGGTTGTACAGCTTAATATTCATGCAGGTCCCCCAACTGGAGTGAGAGCTGTCCCTGAATTTGTGGCCTGCCTATGGATCCCATTCCCCTAACTGGGCCACTTGTCTGGCCTCAGTGAGAGAGAATGCACCTAGTCCTAGATAGCTGTGGGGAGGGAGAATGGGGTAAGGCAGAAGACACTACCTTCTGTGAGAAGGGAAAGGGGGAGTGGAGGAGAGCTTTGAGGGGGGCACTTGAAAGAGAGGGGGTGTGGATATTTAGATGCTAAGTGAATAAATAAATTTTAAAAGATGCAGGTGATGCTCTATGTGCATGGGGAAGAATTCCCCATGTGACTGACTGCCATGATCACTATAGAGACAGGGAAGGAGTTAGCTCTACTTTGGCCATCTCAAATCTATGAGATTTCTGGGGTGTGAGCATGCTCCACTTCACCAGTCCTATGCCCATTCCTCTGATGGCATGGCCCTACACCTCAGTTCTGTTCTTTTATATCCTGATAACACACAACCTGAAACTAGCTCAAAGGAGAGCCATTGCTCACGATTCTTAAACCAGTGGAGAAATAGACCAAAGCACTAGAAGGTTTGGCTCTCTAAGGAGGGTAGGTTTCATACTTTTGTGTGATGTAGAGGAAACATATTTTATATCTATACATAGTGGAAGACATAAAGACAAGAAAACTCAATGTTGTATAGAACCTCCACCTTGAAGTCCTTAAACCACCTCATAAGAGTCCCCATGATCTGGACTCTATTTAGAAGGATGAGCTTTTAAGACAATTTTAACACCATTAGTAACATCTGGAATTTGATAGGGAGCCATTTAACATACAAGAATCTTAAAGGACATTTTTTTGGTTTCTTCTGTACTCTCTGAAAAAGTTTCCTGGGAAGAATAACTTCACTGCAAGATAGAAGGTATCATGTGATACAACAATGTATGGCTGGAGGGCAGAAGTCCTGGGGAAAAAGGCATCTTTCCTTAGAAAGGAAAGGAGAAGGATGAGACATTTGAGGAAGAAATTTAGAAGCAAGAAGGAAGAGTAGTAGAAGCAGGTCATTGTAGGTAGTGATGGTGATAGTGGTGGTGATGGCAGTGATATGTGTGTGTGTGTGTGTGTGTGTGTGTGTGTGTGTGTGTGTGTACCTGCATGCAGAGGACAGAAAGGAATAGTAAGCAAGAAAGAACTGCTTGAGCCAGAGAAATGTCTCAAGGGTTAAAGTATTTCCAGACCATGAACCTATGTTCAGATTTCCCAACTCAAACATAAGTCAGACATGGTAGTGTACATGTCTATAATTCCAACTTTGACATGAGAAAACCCATGTGCTTGGACTGCACAACTTGGTAAACAAGATCGACCCTGTTTCCAAAAGTGGTGAGGACCAACACCAGAGGATGTCTTCTGACCTCTACATGCATGTCTGGGCTGTCAGACCACATATACACAACCACAATCACATATACACAAAAGAACATGTAAGCAAACACATATACAAATGTAATCAAAGATAACAATAAAATATTTGTGTTTATAAACATATTTCAAATGATATCTGATTATGGGAGCACTGTTAAAGGGATTGGTGAGGGACAGAAAAGATGATGCAAGATATATGGAAGAGAAGATGATACGGTAAAAAAAGATATTGCAGCTTTTAATGTGATGCCTAATAGATAAGTTTAAAAAAAAAAAGAAAGGATGAATGGAGGGAGGGGCAGAGGAAGAGCAGCCTAAAGGAAGGAGACTTTTGACTGTCTTAAATACTCATTTGTGCTACCTTCTGATTGATTTTTGTTATAAATTCAGGTTTTTGAAAAGCTTAGCATATACTGAGCAATGATTTTATACCTCACCCCTGCTACAGTCTAGAGATCTTCCTAAGACCTTCTAAAAATCATTATATTTTATACATGAACCAATCCATGGCACAAACAGTTTTCATTTTCTGACGTCCGCTAAGTTAGAAAAGAGAAATCTCAGCAATGCACCAGAGGCCATGCAGAAGTAGTAGCATTGGAAATTAAAACCAGGACTGTTGACTCTGTCTGAAAATCGCCATTACAGACCTCAACTAATGCCTCAGTTGAACTACACTGATGGGAGAGCTTGTGTTGAGTCACTTTTCAACCACATTTTTTAGATTAACTCACCCTGATAAAATAAAACAAGCTGAAGGTAGCTCTGCTGCATGAGGTAGTTTAATGAAGCAATTGCCTCTTGAAAATCCTCTAGGATTTTAAATAAACTCCAGGTCAAAGGCAGACAAATTAGCATACCATTCATATTAATGCCTCTCAAAGTATATTACAGAAGAAGTCAGTGCTTTGGAATTTGTGCATGGCCAGATATATTATTTTCAAAGGGGTTTGAGTTATTCATTATGGTGATGGATGACTGTGATGAAATATCAACTATGTCCAAGCCTTTTCTTCAGAGTTCCTCCCATAAGCACACAGCAGCATGGCATGAAGATTATGTAATGAGACAGGCAATGGAAGTATTTGCAGCCATTGTAAGTAAATTTGATTTTCAAACCATACAGTATGACATCCCTGCTAATATTTTCTACTGATTTTTGTGTGACCTTGCCCTTGCTAGAATTAAGAGATGTCTAAGTAGATAACAACCACTTTAATGCTTTTTCAGTAAATCAACCATACATCATTACAAGAGAAATGATTGTTCTTAAGGGAGACAAAATTTTAATTAGATTAGATGCAGCAGGTTCTCCATGTTTTATGTAGATGTGCATAATTTGTGACCAGAGTTTTTAAAAGCCACTTAAGTGTTTAATATGAAAATATCTTAGATATGAAAAGAGAGTACACAAAATAATGATTTAAATATGTGATAGGAGAAAGATGTATGACTCAATAGTTTCAGACTATGCTATGATCTATTGACCCAAACATCAAGTACCAGAGGAATGAGTTGTCTAGTGCTCAGGGGTGGAAGTTGAGCTACTTACTCTTGTAGTTAGTTAAATTGTGCACATTTTATGTAATAATAATATATTCTGTAAGTAATACTCAACAATATTTGGTACAAAGAGAAAATTAAGAATAGCCAGACATAACAAACCTAATACATACAGTGTGATTTCAGAACTCATAGTTCCAAACAGTCTGTCGGGATGACTTTTTAATTAATTTAGCCAGTCGGTGTTGGCAAGGTTAGACCTTTTATTTGCTCAAATCCTTTGTCCTTGTAGTCATCAGAGTTACTATTATACCTTTCTGGATATAGTAAGGTATAATATTATACCTTTCTAGTTGCTAGTAAGTTCCTAATTAAAAGCAGTACTTCCGAGCTTTTGTTTTTACACAATAAATATTCTCAGATACTCGATTATGAGAAAAGTCAAAATATCGTCAATGGGACAGTGACTTTAATACCACTGAGAGAGCAGAGTGCACAGTCAGAATCTGAGAGGAGGTTGGAGGAACTCCTAGCACTTGGGCTAGTGTTGATACCTTCCGCCTAACAACTATGGGAGCCCAGGAACGTCCAGGGAATTCCTTGGCATCAGCCATATGCAAAACGTGTGGCTCAGTATCTGATATGCATATACATGACAAGTCCTGTGTCTGAGGATCTTAGTGCAAATAACAGTGGCCTGAGATCACATTGAGATTAAACCTGAGTCTTTCTTATATCTACTTGTCTGATAACTGGAGGAAACATTGATAAACATACTTCTCCTTTTCCTTATAAAAGGAGGAAGATGATGAAAATAACTCCCTATATCATTAGGATATTATAATGTAACTGCTTTTGGACAGAAGGATTTATAAGACACACACTTGTTCCTTTAAGCATGAGGAGAATGGTAACTAACACAAATCTATAAAGGTACAAGGTTAGCTGAAGAACCATTACTGAGGAGAGTTCTGCTTGGCATTTTAAAACTCACGTTAAGATGCAGTTTCTGTCTCTAAATAGGAAACAGTTGCTCAGCCAGGCTTTTCACAACCTGCACATCCACATAACATGACAAAAATAGAAAGAGCATCTTCATCATGTGAAGAAATGTTAAAAATAGTTACTAAGCACGAGCTCGGTAAAAATAGCAATACACTCCATGTTTTCCAATTTTCAGAAAGATACGACACCTACAATAAATATATAAGTGAAGATAGAAATATAAATAGCCCACAGCAGGAAGCAGCACCTCATATCATGTGCTCCACACCTGTGGGGCAGTGGGCTGCGCACAGACAGCCTGGTCTCCAGTCGAGCACAGGTCTTGCACCCTGGGGGACCCAATGGGTGGTGATGTCCACCTACATGGGACAGAAGGTGTTCGATCATGTCTCCTGGATCCCTGGCTCCTGTTGAAGTTACTGCCCCCACAGCCCCTGCAGGAGAGGTGTGTGACTATCACTCATGCAATGTCCCAAGCTCCTGGCATTCTGGCTAGACTCCACCCCACAGACTATAGCCAGGTATGCTGCTTCCCACAGTTACCTGACAGCCCAGCCCACTATAAAATGAGCTGTTTGGCCCCCTCCTCACTCTCTTTAAGCTCTCACTTTCTTACTCTCCTCTCTAGCCCTCCCTCTCTCTCCCTACCCCCTCTCTCCATGAGGCCATGGCCAGCCTCTCTCCCTCTTTCTACCTTCTCTCTTCCCCCTGCTTTCTACAATAAAGCTCTAAAACCATAGACTGTCTGCTCATCAAGACCCGCCTTGCTTGAATGATGGGTTAGGCTTTCCCCTAAAGAGCTGTGTCTAACCTCCCACCAGAAAGCCTTCCTGTGCTCCAGCCACAGACCAGACCAAGGACTTTCGCCTGTGTGGAAACCACACAGTGCCTTATTCTTTCCCTGCTCTCTCCTTCCTTCGGCTGACCAAGCTGCTCCTGGGCCCCCCATTCAGTTCTCAGCTCTTCCGCAGTGTCCAGTGGTGTATAGAATGCCTGAGACTGAACCTGTTGCTAGAACTGCCTCTTGTCCACCCCACCCCACTCTGAGCTGGGGTTCCATGACTTCACACAGCCAGACACCCACCTGGGGCTGCCTGGAAAGCATGCGGCAGTCCTTCCACATCCGCCCACCCAGAGCACCAGAACTCTGGTGGGATGCGTGTTTTCTCCCACTCCCTTATTCCCCACACCCACTGTCCCGTACACACCCACCCCCCAACATCCACCCCGACACACAACTATGCCTGCTTTCCTGGAGGCCTGCCAGCACCAGGGACATCAAGTAAGCACACCCCACTCCAAGACCCTACTCACAGATTCCCCTGAAAGCACCTTCAACTGAGATAAATTACACGCCATACCACACTGCATTTCTGACCTCACAATTCAACTCTGCCAGCATTTCTTGAGGCTGTCCAGCACCAGGGACAACCAGGAAAGACCCTGTCCAAGCCCTTGCCAGCCATACTCTTCTAAAACACACCCATTAGCCTCAAACTACTCTCCTTCTGGGCTCCATTTCCCAGCCCATAAATCTGGCTGCTTTCCCAGAGTCTGGTCAGCAACAGGGACCCCAGGCCACACTGATACTAGGGGACCCCAGAGGCAAGGTAGCACCCAAAATCCCAGAGGTCACACAGGCCACAAAAAAAAAAAACCAAGAGTCACCCTATTGGACCTGAAGTCTAGCTAGCTAGTCTACAGAACCTAGTCCACTAATGCTCATAGACAAAAAGGAAACAGAAACCAAGGGAAAAAAACATTCCCAAAACATCCATGTAACAAAGACATACGTAGAAACCAATATCTAAACCTATCATAATCAAAACACCCAAATGGCTAATGGTTAATGTAAAACGACAGTCAGCAACAGCCAGAGCAATATGTCACCACCAGAGCCCCAACATCCTACTTATTACAGCAAGTCCCAGATACTCGAAGATAGCTGAAACCCCAAAAATGACCTTAAATCCAATCTTATGAACATGATAGATGCCTTTAAAGAGGAAATAAATAAATGTCTTAAAGAAATACAGGAAAGTGCAATCAAATAGGAGAAGGGAATCAATAAAATGGTTCAAGACATGAAAATAAAAAGAGAAGCAATGGTTGTTTATGGGATGGGTCCCCAGGTGGGGCAGTCTCTGGATACTCATTCCTTCAGTCTCTGCTTCACACTTTGTCTCTGTAACTCCTTCCATGGGTATTCTGCTCCCCCTTCTAACAAGGACCAAATTATCCACACTTTGGTCTTCCTTCTTGAGTTTCATGGGGTTTGCAAATTATATCATGGGTATTCTGAGTTTCTGGGTTAATATCCACGTATCAGTGAGTGCATATCATGTGTGTTCTTTTGTGATTTATCTAAGAATGTAGGTGTATATCAAATAAGTTCAAGGAGCTTTCTTATTCCAAAAGTAAACTTAATTCATTTTTCCTTTTATGCAATAGGAAGACACGTATTGATGACAAAGAAATTAAAGTTTTATTTTATTTTATTTTATTTTATTTTATTTTATCTTATTTTGAGACAGGGTTTCTCTGTATAGCCCTGGCTGTCCTGTAACTCACTCTATAAACCAGGCTGGCCTCGAACTCAGAAATCCACCTGCCTCTGCCTCCCAAGTGCTGGGATTAAAGGCATGCATCACCATCACCCAGTTTAAAGTTTAAAATTTTCTATTTACTGACATATATTGATTTCAATATAGAAATTTGGTTGGAAGACTGACTCTTTACTAACCCTATTTGTCCAAATCTTTCTATCAAATTAATGGGCATTCAGAAGGTTAAAAAAAAATAGCTTTTCCTATTAACTTAGAAGGAAAGAGGTGAGACTTTTGTTTTCACATAATTAATATTTTCTGGAACTGTGGATGGTGCATTAATTCTCTGTGCATTAATCACAATGGGCTGATACCTCCCCAATCACTAATTAAAATGTTCTTTTGGGTCTGTTGAGTATAGCATGGTTAACCTGTGCTTTATGGCTAATATCCACTTACAAGTGGGTATATACCATGCATGTCCTTTTGGGTCTGGGTTACACCTCACTCAGGGTGATATTTTCTAGTTCCATCCCTTTAGCCTGCAAAACTCATAATGTCCTTGTTTTTAATAACAGAGTATAAATGTGTAAATGAGCCATATTTTCTTTATCCATTCTTCACTTGAGAGGCATCTATTTTGTTCTCAGTTTCTGGCTATCATGCTATATATAATCCACAGACCCAAAGAAGCCAAACAACAAGGAGGGCCCAAGGGAGGATGGTTGAATCTTTCCCAGAAGAGGAAATCAAACAGATATCAGAGTTGGATGGAGGGAGGGAACTGGGTGGGAGAGGGGAGGGGGAAGGAAGCAAGATATTGAGGTGGGGATCAGGGGTAAGGAGAGAGAAAGGAAAGCAGAAGGGGGCACATATCTAGAATGTGCCAGTACCAGGGTCCTGGGGTGGGAGAGGCCCCATGGTGTCTGTGGAGACGAATCTAGCTGAGACTCCCAGCAGTGGGGGAGATGGAGCCTGAAGTGGCCACTTCCTGTAGACAAGCAGGACTCCCAGTGGAGGGATAACAAGGAGAGCAAGCCAACCACATAACCTTAGACACAAAATGTGTCTTGCCTTTAAGAAGTTTAGGGACAAAGACACAACAGAGAGCAAGGAAATGGCCAACCAATGTCTGACCCAAATTAAGACTGATCCCATGGGCAAGCACCAATCTCTGACACTATGAATACACTCTGTTATGTTTGCAGATGGAAGTGTAGCATAACTGTCGTCTGAGAGGCTAGACCTGGCAGCCAATATGAAAAGATTTAAGGACCCACAGCCAAACATTAGAAGGAGCTTGGCGAGTCTCGTGGAAGAGTTAGGGGAAGGATTGATTGACACAAAGAGAACAGCGTCTCCAAAGGAGACCAACAGAGTCAAATAACCTGGACCCTTGCAGGCTCCCAGAGACTGAGCCACCAACCAAAGACCAAGCATAGGCTCGACCTACTCCCCACCCCATATGTAGCAGATGTGCAGCTTGGGCTTCATGTGGGTCCCGTAACAACTGCAGGAGTGGGGAGAGGTGAGCTGACCCTGAGTCTGTTGCCAGCCTGTAGATCCTGTTCCCCTTACTGGGTTGCCTTGTCTGACCTCAGTGGAAGAAGACCCTAGTCCTGCAGTGACTTGATTTGCAGGGGTGGGGTTACTCCATCTTCTCAGAGAAGAGGAGGGGGGATGGGGGATCTGTTTGAGGGGGAACTGGAAGGAGAGGAGTGACTGGTATTGGGATGTAAAGTGAATAATTTTTTTAAAGTGTCCTGCAGGCTGGCACACAGATTGATCTTAGGCGGGCATTTTCCTAATTGAGGTTCTCTCCTCTCTTTTGACTATACCTTGTGTCAAGTTGGCATAAAACCAGCCAGCACAAGTGACCTCTTGTCAGCTTGACACATTAGTACATCACATCAGCCACAACCTTGTTTTTTCTTCTTCTCCATCCCCAAGAGCACACATTAATACAAACATTATAAGATATTCGAAGTCAGAAGTCCCACCGTCCTTACACATTCAAACATTTTAGAATGCAGCTTACGTAAACGTTTAAGAGACCCTTTTAAAACCTAAAGTCTCTTTTGAAATTCAGTTTCTCAACTGTGGGTTCTTATAAAATCAAAACAAATGAAATATTTTCTTACTTCAAGAGTGAAGAACTAGGGCACAGTCCCAATCAAAGCAAAGCAAAAACCACACTCTGGCTAAATAAGACAGTATCCCGTGTCTGAGATCCACTCATGATATCTGGCCTCCTCCAAAGGGCTTGGTTCGCTTCTCTGGCTGTGCACACACAGATGGCCTCCTAGACCTAGTCGGCTCCATTCTATACCTGCTACTGTCCTTGGGGATTATCCCAAGATGGCATCATCACAGGGCTGAGGTCTTGTGCTGCAGCTGGGCTGCATTTTCACCAATAACCTCCCCTGAGCTCTCTTCAGGGAGTTTAGCCCAGCTATGCAATGCCAAGCCTCAGCTGTTCTCCATGATCCCTTTATGACTTCAAAACTAGTACCCCCTGAGTGACTTTTACACTCCCGAGTTTGCCTGCCTAGAGAAGGTATAACTTTGGCCACATCTGGAACACAGCTTCTGTGTGCCGATCCTGAGGGAACCACTTCTCCAAAGATGAACTCAGTGATGCTGCTTTCTTCTTAATCCGTACTGTTCTTTGGTCTCAGCCAACCAGCATCCGTTATCCCAGCAAAGCAAATGTTTCCTTTCAGTGGTTAATCACAACTGACTCTTCAGCAATACCAACCTGTCTTTAGGTTAATATTGCTGAAATGAAACACCATGAACAAAGCATTGGGGAGGAGAGGATTTATTTGGCTTACACCAACACATCACTGCTTATTAAAAGAAGTTAGGATAGGAAACTCAAACAGAGCAGGAACTGGAAGGTGGAGCTGATGCAGAGACCATGGAGCAGAGCTGTTCCCTGTGGCCTGATCTTTCAACATGCTCTGCCTGCTTTCTTATGCTTTCTTATAAAGCCTAGGACCACTCATCCAGGGATGACATCACCCAAATAGACTGCATCTTCACCCACCAATCACTAAGAGGATTCCCTATAGGTTTGTGGGCAGCAGAGTCTTATGAAGGCATTTTCTCAGTTGAGGCTCTCTCTTCTCTGATGACTATACCTTGTGTGAAGATGACAATAAAACTACCCAACATAGTCCTTATGGGGAAACTCTGATTTACAGGAGGAGGAGAAAGTGGAAGAGAAGGAGGATGGGGGAGAAGGTGGGGAGACAATGGGAAGGAAGGGAGGGATGGAGGGAGGGAGAGAGGGGGAAAGGGAGGGAGAAAAGAAACAAAATCCCCAGGCATAAGACTACTCCGGTTGCTGACTGAAAACCAAACAAGCACAAGCAAAAGACAGTTTTTAAAATTTATAGGACTGGTCTTTTCTATTGCAAATACTATTTAATTGTACCTAAATACACCCCATGAATTGTTATCCCTTCTCTCTTTATGCTATACGGTCATTCAGATTGAATGCATGGTGTTTAATCCTAAGAGGTGAAAACTAAGAGTGTGGCACCTTTCCTTCCCAGTCAGCTCTGAAAAGAATCCTAGCTGAGAATTGTTCCGGTGGATCCTTCACCATAAAAGAAATTAATTAGCAAACAAGAGCAAGGCTAGCATGATTGATGATCACACTGACCTTTCAAATCCTGACACTTTGCTCTGTTCTGGTTATTTCCAGTGGTACTCTGCCTATTAGGAACCCATCAGAGTCATGTTTTATACTTTGATCCTAACGCCGTGTCGACATATTTCTCTTTAATTTCTAACGGAGAGAGGGCCCATAAAGAACGTCAGGAGAAAGGCGGCGCTCCTCAGAGACATGGTATTAGGGGGGAAAGGAAAAGCAAGGAAAAATGTCTATTTTCAGGTCAGCTGCTCAGGTCGGATTACTCTCCCAGGGCTGAGCTCGGAAGGAAGTAGATCTTCTCCCCGTGGTTGCCCTTCGCAGAGCTAATGAGAGCCACAGGTCTGCACTACCACGTACCTCCTGGACTTGCCAGCTACTTTATCAAGGAGAGGCTGACTCTAAGAGCAGAGACAAAAGGCAGACCGGCTGATTTAGATGGTGCAGAAGCACAGGCAGGGTCTCTCCCTCATGTCTCATTCGGCCATTTTTCATGCTTTTCCTATGCTCTTAGGGGTTGATTCATCTCTCCCTTTCTGTCGCAGACAGGCTGATTCCTCTCTTCTCTCTTCTCTCCTGCATCTTTGCTCTAAATATTCCAAGCTTTGGAACACAACTTTGCATTAAAAAATAGTATTTTCTCTCTTGATTCTTTTCCTCATGTGACTTTCATTTCCCTATGGCTCTGGCTGACTTTCTCTTAATGTCGTGAGTACGTATCGGTTCTCAGGTCCCCTCTCCTTTCATCTTTACTTTATTCGGAAATGTGCAGTGTCACAGGAAGAGGAAAAGGGCTGTATGACTTTGAGCATTTAATCCTTGAAAGAAGGAGTTTCTTTATTCTAAACTTGATGGTCATATTCAGTTATTCAAGTGACTCAGTTCAGTTCAACTTCTGTTAATTCCTCGTATGTTCTCAGGGCTGTTGCCATGCAACCTCGGTATGTGTATCTTCTCTTCCTATTGTTGTTGTAAGAAATTGTCACAAACACAGTGCCTTGAAACAGCATGCACTAACTGTATTGAATGTCAGATTATTAGAAGTTAGTCATGGTCTGTTTAGACTAAAAATAGTGCCAACAGAGCATCCTTTTTTTTTTCAAGAGATTCTTAGACATCTTTTGGCTTGCATTTCTAGCTCTTGAGGGCATCTCCATCCCTTGGGACTGGCACTCTTTCCCACCCTACAATCCATAGTAGCAGGTCAGGTACTCCCCACTTTGCATTTCTTTGAACAGCTGTAACCAGAGAAGGTTCTCCACTCTTAAGGACTCATCTAACTTGATTCAAGACATAAAGATAAATCAGGATAATTCCCTGGTCTCAAGTTCCTAACCTCAGCAACATCAGAAGGTAACATAACCTCAGGTCCCAGGGATGTGACATGGCCATTTGGGGCTGGAACTGCACACTAGTTTTCTTCCTACCCCCTGTGATGAACACTTCCTACCAGACGGATAGATTCACAGCATTTTAAGTTCCATATCATTAAATCAAGGTAAATGAATAAAGTGGTTTTTTTTCTCTCTTCTGTAGACTTAGTAATTTTTTCCCGCATGGCAGAAGGGACTGATCCAGTGACACGTCAAGCTATGCCTTTATAAGTAAGACTTCCCACACTATCCCTGAGATGAGATGTTCAAGAAATTTCCATTTATGCATGGAACTGTTATGAATATCTAGAGTCTCTTCTCTGGCTCAGAATGTATTGTTTAATGTACTCCAAGGGCTGTGCCTTCTACTCTGACTTGTCAATAACCACAGTTGATGTCCTGGACATTTGTCGATAGTCATGCTAAGGGATAGCTTCTATATGGTAATATGCTCTGGTGGTGGACTTTCACACCAGACTGTTCACCTTCCTCCTGTGGTTTCTATACCTTTATTCAGGTAAGTTATTTCTTACCTGGCCCTCTCCTATCTTTCTTTTCCAGCCATGATATCACACTGGCTAACATTTATAGGTGATCAATCCGCATAGTCACAAAGGGCTCTGATCTCAGAAGAGCACCCATGCTAGGAGCGATACTATGTTGTTGCCTTCCTGGATTTCTTAATTTCACTTCTCTGACTATTTGTGTGATTAATAAAATCTGATCTGACATCCGAAGCATGTTCTGAAGACTGGGAGATTCAGTTCACCTGCCATGCTAATGCCTGACTTGGAGTGTGGACCATTAGCTTCCCAATCTTTTTAACTAACGACTGCAAACATCCTCCATTCTTAACAGAGTCTGGATGAGAGCAAAGCAGAAAATCGAGGTCTTAACAAGTTTGGAGGTGCAATGAGGGTGCCGGGTGAAGCTCTGGAGATAACAAGTCTGTAATTTCATACTCAAAGAAGGACGGCTATAACTGAGGAATAAAAAAAAAACACTATGAACTGTTGAGTATAAGCAAGACTATGTTTTCAGACTATTTATTGGTACCTTATCCTTTTGATTTGTAACTATTCTTTCCCACATTAGCTACGTAGGCATCTTTACTTTGAACTTTCTCACCTGTAGTATTTTCAGCACTCTAACCCAGATCATGAAAGTGTCTTCTGCCTTGTAGGAAGCTGTCTGTCCTAGATACTTTTCTATTGCTCTGAAGAGACACCATGACCAAAGTAATGTATTAAAAAATGTATTTAATTTGGAGTTTTATTGTTTCACAGTGAGAAGCAGAACACCAGGCAGACAGGCATGGTGCTGATGGAGAACTCAGAAAGCTTACATATGATCCATAAGCATGAAAGAGAGAGGGAGGGGAAGGGGAGGGAGGGGGAGGGGGAGGGGGAGGGGGAGAAGGACAGAAAGAGAACATGAGGACTAACTGGAAATTGCATGGCTTTTGGAACCTCAAACCCCACCCCCAATGTCACACCTCCTTCAGTAAGGCCACACCCCCTAATTCTTCCCAAACTGTGCCATTACCACCTATAACTGAAAAAAAACAATCATACTATGTACAATGAAAGTCGTTGTGAATGCTAAATGATCTAATATATGAAGTGCTCTTAGCACATTGCCTTAGGTTGATATGATAGTATTCCCCATCAATTTAATGGACTTTCAGAATTACCTAGAAGACAAGCCTCTAGCCATTCCTATGAGGGATTGTCTCAATTAAGGTTAGCTTCTGAGATTATTCCATGAACGGATTATCTTGATTAAGTTAGGTGCTATGTTAGAACTTCATCTTACTTGTGGGTGGGATCAACCCTAGGCAACAATAGGAGACAATGAGATGGATAAAGGGGAGTGAGCACAGAAATCCATGGCTTTACGCTCCTTGCCTATGGATGTAATGTGCCTAGCTGCTTTAAGCTCCTGATTTACTCCCATTAGAGCCCTTGATCTGTCTTTTTGTCAGTAAATTTTATCAAAGAACTAGGAAAAAAACTAGACAGTTGGCATTTACTGAGTAATTCATTATTCAGCAATACTAATAATAGCAAAATTACTACTTGTGGTATTGGGAGACAACTTCACTCCATCACCCATACCAAACTGGACAGTGCTGGTTCTTGAAAGAGTTAGCTTACTCCTTTTTACCAATTTCTTTCAACCTGTTCACTTGTTGAACAGCACAATCGCCATGAGTTTTTCCTTAAGATGGTTCTGGTCTTCTCTGTCTATCATCCTTAGTTATTAGCAGTCTTTCCTAGACTCCGTGGGGGTGTGATAGCAAGTCCGATGCAGCTGCATCCTCTCTGCACGATGCGGCAGCAGTCCTAATGCTGACCCGTCATTATTCCACTTGGCCACCATGAAGAATCGCTCTTGGCAGGGGAAGATCTGACTCCAATTCTCAGGCCATGAACTGAACACACAGAGGCATGGCTAAGCTTAGCTGGTACAGACTACACCGTTCATCCATCAGCTGCTCTGTACTCTCACGGGGCTTCTTTGGATATCCCCAGGCCATGCTGAGGCATCTTTCTCTAGGTAACAATTCAATTCATGGAGAAAGGAAAAAAACCCAAGAAAATGCTGATTTTCTTTCACAAATAATAATTATTAGAGAGGATCACGCTGATGAAATTTGACTTAAAAGTTTTGGGAAGATGTGTCACAAGAACAATCTTTTCCAAGTTTCATTGTTTGCAACAATCCAGAAAGTCAAAACTAACAATAAATTAAAGTAGCATTTTCTCAGACACAGCTGTACAAACATCACATTCCTACAAGAGAAAATGTTTGAATTAAACACGGCCATTTCCTCTTTATATATACAGTGATTTTTTTTTAACCTAGTGAGGAAAACACTATTTTCTAGAGTGAAATGATAGAGGCTTTCATCCCGTTCTCTTAAGTCGTCTGTGTGGAGGAAATTTTCCGATTGCCTACCTCACGATGTTTCTTAAGACAATACCTTGACGTAACTGCTCATCCTCAAGGCCTCCCCAAATTCACTCATTCGGATCTAGTTTTTGTTTTCCCATTCTCGATTCAATGAAACAAACATGTTTAGCTAACCAATAAGTCTACTGGATAGCTTACCACTTTACTCATAGAAATAGCAGAGATTATGTTAAGTATGCTGTCCGTATGATTAACTTGTGAAATTTGCATGAACCAGGGTCTCAATACATGTGTACTAGTTCCCCTCACTGTATATAATACAGACTATACTATAATGATGTGGCCATTGTCTGTCAGAATCAATTGTCAGCTTTTTATATCACAGTGAATGAGTTAAGCATCAAAATATGTTCATCAGCTTATAAATAATCTATCCTTTGGCAATGGTTTGTGAATAATTTCTGCTTCAGCAAATTATATTTGATTGTGTGTATATATGTATGTGTATATATGTATTATATGTTTGTGTATATATTAAGATATATATACACACATATATATACACATACATATATGTAAACTAAAGGCAAGCATAAACACAGAAAAACTGGAAAAATAGTCTAGAAGATATATGACAGTCATTTTGAACAATTAAAAAAAGGTTCAGATTAATTAAAAGGTATTAATAGAAAACTTCAGAGATGCATTTTTGTCTTGAAATAGAAATAAAACCAACTGAAAAATTCTTTAATGTAACTGTAATATTTGATTTACCTAATGTTAGAAAATGAATCTAAACCTTTTTAAAAGGATGGCATAAAATTATACAGCTCCTCTTTTTCCCGTGTGAATCTTGGTTGTATTGTATGTAGGAGCTTCTCTCAGAATGGATGATGTACCTTTCATAACCTAAAATATTTCATGCATATTCATTTAAACTCCAAAGAGGATCTCATTACCACGCCCCCCCAAAAAGAATGAATGCTCTTTAATGTCTCCCCACAACATTTTTGTCTTTGTCCTTTCTCAAGTGCACAGATAATTTTAAGCAATATAAGTGTTTCTGTTCTTGCTTTTACCTCTAACATCTCACACACGATTACAGGATTGAAAAGAAATCATTCTTTCTCTTCGTGGTGATGAGTTAGTTCTCCATTCCTCTTTCATACTTGTGAAAAATGTGCCAGAGTTCATTTTCTGCATTTGTAGCCTATTTTTAGAAATAAAACTATTATAGTGAATAAGCGAATACTTGTTGAATCATGAAGGAAGAAGCATTTATGATGAAGTACTGTATTATCTATTATAGGGATCTGAGGTCTTCTGTTAAGCACAATGGAAATCATGCAAATCAAACAGTGGAATTCAAATACAACTTCACATCTACTCATCTTTCTACCTTTGGAGAGATGCTAGATGTTTTCTTACGTTATAATAGAATGAAGTGAATGCAAATAAACTAAGATAGAGTACAACACCTACTGTTCTTACTGATACTACAACTACCTCTCTCTCTCTCTCTCTCTCTCTCTCTCTCTCTCTCTCTCACACACACACACACACACACACACACACACACACTTTCCCAGAATCAAGAATCTCATATTTGTGAACTGGGTAGGTAATTTATTCAGTAAAATCCCTGCGATACAAACATGAAGACCTGAGTTCAGAACCCAACATCCATGTAAAAGCCTAGTGTGTTGGTGTGCATTTATAACCATAGTATTGGTCTGGATTAGAGACAGATAGATCCCCAGGGTATGCTATTCAGTCAGTCTGGCCAATCAGTGAGCTCTGGGCTCAGTGAGAGGGAGAGACCTTGTCTCAAAAAATAAGATAAAGAGCATTGAAGAAAGGCATCTGAATTCAACCTTTGGCTTCTCCATGCATGTACATGTCTATATGTACAAAAAACATGCATATACACAAAGACATTTTTAAAAATAATCTTATATTGCAACAAAAACAAGTATGTTCAATTATTTTTCAATTACCAAATTTCAATCCATATTCATAAATTCTTCCTTTCTGGTCTTTAAACAGTGTTTTGGACCACCCAACTCTAATTACTTTATGTCAATTTTGAAGTTTCTCTATCATATTTGTCTCACATTGTCAACTTCTTCTGAGTACTCCTAGCCTAACGAAGAGGATTTGCAGGGGGCAGACAGGGTAGCTCGCTTTCATTCTTAGTCTCACTCTATATGATACTTGGTATCTAGCCTTTCCTGCCAATCACTCTCCTCTCCCTTTCTGAAGCTAAAGTTTTAGGAGTAAGATAAGACTGTGGTCAACATATTTATATACCCTAGAATTCACATGATGAAACCTAGCCCCCAATGTAAGCATATTATAGGATGAAACCTTCGGCAAGTGGCTAGGTCATTAGGATAAAGCTATCATCAATATTTAAATGCACTCACAAAAGGGATGCCAGCAAGTTCCCACACCCCAGTCTGCCATGTAAAAGAAAACATGGGGAAAACCTGTCATTAAGGAAGACAAGCTTTACCAAGCAGCAAATCTACGGGAGCCTTGACCTGCATTACTCAAATTCCAGAAGTGTGTTCAATACATTTCTATTTTTATAAGTTACCTAGACTGTGGTATTATTATAGATGCCTGATTAAACAAATTGAGGAAGTAGTAGATGTTCAACTACATTCAGAGGAATTCTTTAGTGTGTTATCATTATCATGTATTGATTTCTTCCAATACAGTAGTTTTGTATAGAACCATGTAGTTCTCTCACAGTGGATTCAACTTTAGGTCAATCCCAGTGAATAACAGCTACATCTCTGTATGGTTTCATGTCTTAGTTTTGTTTCCTGTGATAAGATATATCATGATTAAAAACAAGGTAAGGGAAAAGGATTTATTTTACTTATGATTCAAGGTTATATAATTCCTCGCTGCAGGAGATTCACAGCAAGAACTTGAAGCCAGGCCATTGGTCTTATAACAACCATAGTCAAGAGCAGAGAGCAAAGAATTAAGATATAATGCCGACCTGATAGTACTAGGCACTCTTTCTCTACTTGTAATCCATTTATAACCCACAATGGTGCCACCTCCAGTGCAAAAGTCTTTCTACCTCAATTGGTATAATTAAGATAATCCCCAATCCATCACTGAATCACTCTTCCTAGGTCATTCAAAATTGTGCCAAACTGAAAACATTTACCATCTATGAAGGCTAAGCTAGGTTGTTGTCAGCTTGACTACAGTTGAGATTAGTTAAAAGCCTAACAGTCTAGTTGTGCCCAGGAATTTTTATTATTAGATCATTTGAAGTGGGAAAGACCCTCCCTAAATTTGTGATACCTTCTGGAGTTTTTGGTCCACATAAAAGGACACGGAAGGAAGAAACCTTTTCTTTTTGTCTACTTTCCTTTATACTCTCGCTGGCAAGGTCAACTATCCTGCTACGGAGGCATCCTTTCTCTGGCATAAGAACCTTCTTTCTGGAATTCCAATGTACACAGAAGGCAAGCAGTTCTCTAGGAATTCTCTGAGACTCCAATACCAAATGAGACAGTCGTTGTTTGACTAGCCAGACAACATCTCTAAGTGGCTCTAGTAAGCCCCATATGTATGTGTGTGTGTATGTATGTATGTATGTGTATGTATATATATATTATATATATGTATGAATTTTTCAGATCTGTGCCTTTAGAGAACACTGATTAATGCATCATCATAATTGATAATATTCTAGTTCTCACCTCCTCCAGAGATACTGTATTGCTTTGTTCAACCATCATTTAGAGCCTCAAAGCCCTTGCTTCCTTCTTTATTCAAGATTCTCTACCTGCTAAGATTCCTTGAAAAAGTTTGGTGGAGGAAAAAAAGCATCCTTTTATCTCTATATATCCTTTATCAATTTAAAAACAACTAAGTCCATCCCCCCAAAAAACATGTTATTTTTTATATCTCTAGATATGAAATGTGAAGTACCCTCTAAACATACATGGTTACATTCCCATGAAGGATATCAATCTTGCTCACTCATTTCTTCACTGTTTCTTTCTGCTGTACACTAGTGACCTTGGAAACGATGGCACAGAGAGCAAGCAGCTCAAAGCCTCATCTCTAGCCCCCTGACATGTCTCTTTGGCCCATCTAGTAATCCTCTTGGAGTATATATTTCCCCCAGTTAGTAAAATTTCAGGATATGAAAAAAGCACCCATTCTTTTCCTTCACGAACAGTTCTCTACTCTCAACGCATATCACCTCTCTTGCTCCACATATCCAGATGTTTGCTGATGTGGAGTAGGAAAGTTTAATGGAGAGGACAATGGGACGCAGGTCTGTCTTCTCTGATAAAAATATGGACCATTTTGCCTAGTGAATTTTGGAAACACCAGGCTACTTCCTTACCTAAAAACAGCATAATCTAACATGTGAGGTGAAGATGGAAAAGCTACGATTTATGCACTGGGAGAGACCTGAAAGGAGCGTTATTGTGTTCAGTTAAAACAATGTTCAAGTCAGAATTAGCCAAAGAAGTAAAGAATTGATGCACGGGGAGGGAGAAGATACTTAGCCGCGTGATTATCTGTCTCTAACTGTTTTGTCTGGGAACACATAACTTTGCAAGGCTATCTCATTGTTTTCTCACTAGAGCTGGAAAAGACATTTGCAGCATCATGAAGTATTACCAAGAACTATATACTAGATGTCGTCGGTTCCTTTTGAGTCTACAATATACAGATCCCATGTCATGGAGGAGACTTCCATCATCTCTTCATTGGCTTTGTTTGAGGACTCCTGCTGCTGCTTCATTTAATTGTTGGCATGCTACCTGCTGAGTACTGATGTTTTGGTAGCAGACTCATACAAGGCTGTTGTAGTGGAGGTGATGGTATGTTTGCTCATTTATTTTTCTTAGAATGTCCTTACTATTCAGAATCTAAGCAGATTAATATATGATCTACAAAACACACATGAGCATATTCCAATTATTTTCCTTTTTATCGTTATTTGGGGCTGTTATGACTTAACAGCTCAGTTCAATGACTTGAAACGATCGCTGACACCTATGCACAAACATTACACATATGGAAAGTAATATTTTTGTCTTATCCTTAGGCATTATCAATTCCTGAGTGTTATGCATAGCATTACTGGAATGATTTTCACAGCAGGGGCTTCAGTTTTTAATAAAAGTGAGCCTTAATTTTAATTATGGCAATTAAGATCTTCTCATTGGCAGGAAGACCACTACTTTGCAGTCTTGAGGCTTTGTTTCAAATATTCCACTGGGTTGAAAAAGATATCTTACTCTTTAGACAATGATTAGGTCCAAACCTCAAGATGACTAAACGTGTATAAGTAACACATAGACGGCATCACTCTTAAAGACGTATCGGCAGTACTGCTCATATGTAGAAAGACTCAAGAGTCTCCTCACATCTTGGGAATAGAAAAAAAAAAAATAGTGCATAAGGAGTAGCCGTGTATCACTGCGGAAACATTGGCTGGAAGTCTTTTGTCACTGTGACATACTGTGAATGAATATTACACTTCAGCATGGGTACGTACTCGAACAATATGTTTTAAACAAATGACATGCTCATTTCCTCGGTCTCTATATGGGATTCACTTAAAGAAGAAAATGTGCACAGGAATTAAAACTGCCAAAGTGCTGAGCCTTGTGACAGTTCTATTTCTGTGGTAGACCTAATTAAACCGGGAATTTTCCAATATTTTCACTGACATCATTTACGTTGTAATTAACACTTTTTACTGGTAAAGACTGTTGTTCTCAGATGAAGTCTTTCATCTTGTTGCGGTTATAACTACAAAACTGAAACAATAAAACCATAATTATGAGAGTTTCCTAGCCACAAGTTTACACAAGAGACTGTTTTACATATGAGCAAAAATAACAGGTAATTAAATGCAGACGAGTATGGGGCTGGAGAGTTGTAGAGCACTGAGCAGGGTTTCTATCGTTCTGGCATTTTAACGTTATTTGCATGTGGCAAGCGATTTGATGATGGCATTATGGTAAACCTATAAAAATGTATATTTTGAGCAGATGGAGCAGCAAGCTACACCAGAGTGGATGACATAGAGTAGTCAGAGCGATATATAAATATTATGATGACATCTGGAAGTCTGTTTAATGTATATAAACTACCATAACAACTGCAAACCTATGAATCGATAGACTGGCATATTTATGCATATATATACATATATATGTGTGTATATATATATATATATATATATATATACATATATATAAGCTTCTTGATATAAAGTATTAGGTTGAAAATATGCATTCAATAGGTAATATAGAAGTATATTTCTTATTACTTCCATATTTGAAATGTTGGTATTTTTAAGGTCTATGTTTTATCTTATATTATTTTTGTATTGGGGGACTTTTGGGATAGCATTTGAAATGTAAATGAAGAAAATAGCTAAATAAAAAAAGAAGAAAAACGTTACAGAAAAAAAACAACATCCATTTATAGCCGTTTTCTTTTTAAATCAAACAAGGTTAGAACACATAAGAAACTTGATGCTCTCACCTTTCGGTTCATCCTGAAACACTTTTTAAGAAGACACAGTTATGGAACGATCTGATCAATTCTATTGACAGACTGAGATAAAAAGTGCTGGAAGCCATACCTCAAGTTGGCACAGCTCACTAAAAGCAAATTTGCTGTGAGTGATGATAATTCGTCATGAAAGAAATTAGTGCCAATTTGATTAGGAAGCACCTTTCTGTGTGACTTCCAGAGGCTCATATATCCTGTCATGGTTACAGCTTCATCTAGAATAGAGGAATTAAATATAAAAGGTTCAGGAAAGAGAAAGAATGATTACAGAGATGTCCTCTTCCTTTGATTCGTGACACTTTTAGGACCAAGTCAGGGCACACCAAAGAGATAACACCATCCTTATTCGCAGATCATAAGAAAATAGGCATTTTCTCCACCTGCAGGGTGTATTGATAACTTATGGTAAGATTAAACAATACATAGAAAAATGTCTCCTGATTCAGTGAGAGGAAATGATTCTAACTTAAAATATATGTATTGAACATATTGGAATTTTAAAGACTTCTACAGCTTTACCTTATTTAATATGCATGAACTTTCTCCCTATATGTATGTGTGTATACCACTTACATATCTCCTACTTGTGGAGCCTTAAGAAGGTACTGGATCTCTGGAACCGGACTTATGGATGATTGGGAGCTACAGTGAGTTTGCTTGGAATTAAACCTTGGTCCTCTGGAAAGGTCATCGGTGCTCTTAACCTCTGAGCTATCTCTCCAGGCCCCAAATTGTGTTAATTTTCATCACAACTAAAGGAAAGGAAGAAATGTAAAGTCAAAATCTCAAGAGTCTAGGCTTCACAAGTATGCTTTAGTATGGTTAACAGTGAGGGTGTCCTCCATGCAGGAAATAAATCACCCCTCTGTCTATAAATGTTTCTCCTTCTTTTACAAGCCTGCATGACTCTTTTAAAGTTTTGAAAGACATTACAAACAGTTCTCATGCAATACTTCCTACACACATACACCTTCCTTCACATAGACTCCATTTTTTTTCCTTAGAGCAATTACCACTACCAGCATTTCCAATGTACTCGCTTATTCAAAGTACTTGTAAGAAGGTAAAGTAAGCTCTGTGAGGGTGATCAACTTACCCTGTGTCTGACTATGGGCTTTGCTGTGAAGGAACACCATAACCATGGAAACTCTTATAAAGGAAACCATTTAGTTGGGGATGGATTATGGTTTCAGAGGCTTAATCCATTCTCATCAGGGCAGGAAACATGGCAGTGTGCAAGCAGAAGGAAAATGGGGCAGGGCACGTAGATTTGGCATCTATGTGAAGGGAGCTGTTTGCAGGAAGGAAGTATTGCATGAGATCTATTGGCAATGTTCTTCAAAATTTCAAAAGAATCCTGTGGGGGCTGGGATGGCTTAGCAGTTTAGAGCAGAGTCTGCTCTTCCAAAGGTCCTGAGTTCAATTCCCAACAACCACGTGGTGGTTCACAAGCACCATCAGATCTATACAGGGATCTGATGCCCTCTTCTGGCATGCAAGTGTACATGTAGATAAAGCACTAGATAGATAGATAGATAGATAGATAGATAGATAGATAGATAGATAGATAGAAAAATAGGTAGATGATAGATAGATAGATAGATAGATAGATAGATAGATAGATAGATGATAGATAGAATGATCTTTTTAAAAGAAAGAATCATGTAGGCCTACAATGGAAGGAGAAAGGTTATAGACAGAGGGGTGGTTCCTTTCCTTCATGAAAGACACCATAATTATCAAGCAAACTAGAGCATACTTGTGAAACCTATTGCTGCACAGTATGGCACTATAAAAGTAGCTAGAAATGGAGCTAAGAGTTCTACATCTTGACCCATAGGCAGTAAGAGGAGACTTTACCACAGTGGCCACAGCTTGAGCATGGAGACTGCAATGCTCCCTCCCCAGTGATACACTTCCTCCAACAAGGACATACCTCCTAATAGTGCCACTCCCTATGGGTCATGCATTCAGATACATGTCTATGGAGGCCAAAACTACTCAAACCACCACGCCCTGGATCTAAATACCGCTGGCACATACAATTCAATGATAGTGACTATATCATTTGAAGTTCATCTTCATTCATCTATTTCATGGCTTGCTTCTCCATTTAAGATATAAGAAAGCCGAATCTTCAAGAGGGTAAACGATGTACCCAACATGACAACAGTGGAAAAGAACAGATCAGAGTATAAATTCAAGAATCAAAGTCTGAAGCTCAACCACTATGTTGTAAATCCTCAAGATGTGCTTGAATCAGTAGACAGGTGAGTCAAATATTTCATTGTTTAAGAGCTGGTGAACAAGTTTGCTTTCTGTGACTGTAATGAACACCATGAATAAAGCCAGCTTGTGGGAGGTTTCATAATCCATCGTTAAGCCAGTACAGGTATCTGGAAACAAGAACTGAAGCATCAACTAGGGAAGAATGCTGCTAACTGATTTTCCTGCTCTGGCTTATTCAGCTACCATTTTTAAAGATCCTAAGCTCACCTGCTTAGGGATACTTCCCACAGCAGCCTGGACTCTCATGCATCAATTAGCAACTAAGAAAGTTCATCACAGGCATGGCCATAGGCCAATCGGATGGAGGAGATACTGCTCCACTTGAGATGTTCTCATCCCAGGTCCATTCTAGGTTTATATCAATGCGATAGCTAAAGCTAATGATGAAATTTGGCATAGAATATAAACAGACTTTCTGGAAAAAAAACATATTTGTATATATCCTCTTTTGGAGTTCTGAACCTTTCATACATAGGTTTAGGCAAAACCATTCATTTAAATTAATTTAAGATCTGAAGAAAGAGAGGAGTTTGAACAGATCAGTTGTTTAAAATTTCCCCAAACCACCTGGTAAAGGAAATTTTCAAATGATGGATTTGGCCTTTGTTCCCCTCACAGACTGATATAAAAAAATTAATAAGATTCTTATTAACCAGTTTGTTAATTAAGGTCATGCTGGCCATTCTAGGAAAACCAGACAGCTACTTAATTACTTAGGTCTTATGTTATATATAGCAAGAGTTCAAATACATGAATTTCAAAACTGGAAAAATTATCTCTGTGCCAACCAGTGCTCTGGACCTAGTCTAGGGGGAACCTGGGAGTTTCCATGAACATTAGGCTTTTCATTAGTCAAAAGGATGCACTTCCAGTGTAGACAGACAGTCAGCCTCCAATGCCATGACCACCTTTTCCATGCTTGGTGTTGATGAGTTAGTAAGAGCAGGTGGAGGATGTCTGTGCTCCCCACTCACAAGTTTAAAATTATGCACATGCATTCACAAGAACACATGCACACGTACATCCACTTTATTGGGAAAGAAAAACAGCATGACGTTTCCTACCGCAGTCCCTACTAGTATGAAGTTTTAAACACAAACTCATTTCTGAACTACTTTTTAGTCTATAATTGCCTTTCAGAAAGTTGCTCATTTCTCCCTGTTCTGCTGGTTGGCCAGAAACTGCCCTCTGTGTGGTAGACATTTCTAGACTTCAAATCTCATCTGGTCTGTAGCCTGGAATAAGATGAAAAATGAACCACAGAATATTTGAGATTTAGGACTACCTGGAGTTTATTTATTCAGTTTATAGCCCTCACCCAAAGACAGGCTTTAAGGAGTAGAGTAATAAATAACCAACATTTTAGATAAAATATACATGGCCTGCCAGTTTCTTCTAGCATAAATCTTACCCTACACATTACACCAATAACAAGGATTTCTAAAATGTTGGTAACTTAATATTTCAAGTGTTCAACCTATAGAAACTCTGATATGCTCAAAAAGTTTTTAAAGGAAAGTTTAATATTTAATATTAACTGATTTATTCATTTTATAACCACTGCTCATGTCTCTGAATAAAATGAATAGTAATATATTTATTTTCTCTAAGAATAAACCACATGTACTCAATTTTCACTACCTCTATCCATAACAATACAACTATATTTCAAGCAATATACAAGATAAGAAATAACATTTTTCCAAGTGATAAGATAATCTTCTCAACTCTATCAACTGTTTAATGAAATATTTAGTAAAAGGGACCAATAGAAGTGCTTCAAAGAATGACATTTCATAAATTCTAAATAGATATATTTTAGATATCATTTTATACTTACCTAACAACACAGTCTATTGAAAGGTTTTCTTTAATGACAGTCTATTTCTTGTCAGTGCAGAAAGAAACACTAAATGTAAGCTAGAACAAACTTCTGATAGATTCTTTTGAATCATACATAAAACATCTATTATAGCAGTATAAACAACCGGTGATAGCTAGCTTTTATGTCAATTTGGCACCAGCTGAAGTCATTTTGGAAATGGAAAGCTCAACTGAGAAAATGCCCCCACCAGACTGACCTGTCGCCAGCCCCAGGGCATGGTTTCCAGAATGATGATTGATGTGGGTGGGCACATCCCAGACACGATTCCTGGTTCTGGGTGGTATAAGAAAGCAGCCTGAGAAAGGCAGTAAACAGCACCCTTCCAGGGTCTCTGCTTCCAGTGTTGCCTCAAGCTTCCCACCTTGAATTCCTGGTGTGACTTCTCTCAATGACTGAGGGTTGCAAGATGAAATAATTCCCTTTGTCCCCAAATTGCCTTTGTTCATGGCATTTTATTGCAGCAATAGAAAACCTTACTAGTCTTACAGCACAAGCCATTGCTGTTCTGTTTAGGAATTTTCCCCCTGTGCCCATATCTTCAAGGCTTTTCCCCACTTTCTCCCCTATAAATTTCAATGTCTCTGGTTTTATGTGGAGGTCTTTGATCCACTTAGACTTGTGCTTTGTACAAGGACATAAGAATGAATCAATTTGCATTCTTCTACATGATAACCTCCAGTTGTGCCAGCACCATTTGTTGAAAATGCTGTCTTTTTTCCACTGGATGGTTTTAGCTCTCTTGTCAAAGATCAAGTGACCATAGGTGTATGGGTTCATTTCTGGATCTTCAATTCTATTCCATTGATCTACCTGTCTCTCACTGTACCAGTACCATGCAATTTTTATCACAATTGCTCTGTAGTACAACTTGAGGTCGGGGGGAGGGTATAGGGGACTTTCAGCATAGCATTTGAACTGTAAATGAAGAAAATATCTGATAAAAAAATTGAAAAAAAAAAAAGAGAAAACCTTACTAAGACCAACACCCAAGATACAAAGAGAGAAAATTGAGAAATAAAGCAAATTTTGATAAAAACATAAGGAGTGTGTGTGTGTGTGTGTGTGTGTGTGTGTGTGTTCTCATGAATGTGTGGTAGTGCTGCATATAAGTCATTGCTGACTTTCTGTGTGTCTCTTACTTAATGAGTAAGTCCCTGCTGAATTGGAGATTTCAGAAACCCAAATTTACCCTCTTAAAACAAAGCCATAACTGTTCTAAATATAACCAAAAGCATCTTGGTGTTGGAAGCCATAGTCTCTGGATATCATCCCAACTAAAAGCCTACAGCACAAGCCCGTGAGCTTCCAATGTACAGGAAGGAGAGAAAGCAAGTGTCACCAGCATAATGAAATAGAAACAGGTTACACTGGAGATGTATTAGCTCATAAGAAGACCTATAACAGAAATAATTACTCCAATCAAAGATATTGAGTGAGAGGACTGAGTTTTATATTGAGCGATATAAAACTCAGATGATGGTTTTATATCAGTGGCATGCTTTGTTTCTGGAAGCATTTCACATTGTTGATATAGATTAGAAAATGCTAGACATGCTAGACAAAGAGCCTAGAGCTATTAGCAATGGTATGGATTATGGACTAATGAAGAACCTAAGTAGGTAGAATCAAGAGTATGCTCCTTAAGTGAAAGAAAGAAAGAATCAATTTTGTAATGTAGGAAAAAAGTCTAACAAAGAACTGTTGGAGGATAGACCATCAAGGATATGACTGAGGATGTGACGTGTTACTCAATGGAATGAACAGTGAGGTCGTTTTCAAGGAGAGCAGTATATAAGAATCAAACTTAGTAGAAATGCTGAGAATAATTGCAGAAAGAAATGAGACAGAGACTGGCAGAAGACAACGCGAATAATAACTCTTTAGCAAACAATATTGAATAAAATGTTTGCATTGCATATATAGATTTTTGTCATAGTTTTTATGTCTATTTGACACAAACCTAGATGTACCAGGGAAGACAGAAGAATTGTGTCCCCTGCTCTTGTCTTTGACTCACAGTCTTAATTGCTAGTTGACCTAGGAAGACCCAGGTCACTCTTGATGGTGACATCCCTGGGCAGACTGACCTGAGCTGTATCAAAAAGGTAGATGAGCAAGGCAGGGGAAGCAAGCTAGTAAGCAGCATTCTTCCATGGGCTGTACTCCAGTTCCTGCTCCCAGGTTCCTACCTTGAGTTCCTGTCCTGACTTCTATCAGTGATTGTATGTGGGTGGCCTGGGAGCTATAAGATGAAGCAAATTCTTTCTTCCCCAAGTTACTTTGCTCAGGGTTCAATCACAGAAATGGAAACCTAAGAACAAAAATTACCCACATGTTATCATTGATTAGCTATTGTAAAGCACTCTTTGAGAGAACGGGTTGATACTGGTTTAGATTGATCACACATAGACCAGTAGATTGCCCCTCTTTGATGTGTTACGAGAGTAGAGACTCGTAGCTGACAAAGCCTCCCTAGTTGCCCGTAGTTCCTCCACTAAAATTCAACCTCTTAACTACAAAAAGCCTACCAATTTTCAGAATTTTCTCTTAAATTCTTCCATAAATCATAAATCAGCTAATGAGCTGAGGACGGGAAGGGAAAATAATCTAGCATAGAAAATTAATCTCTATGAATGATGAGCTAAATGACTTCAGAATGAGGTCTGGGTCTGTAGACCCAGAAACTGAGCAAAGAGAACTGTATTCTGATTAGTATTGCTTCGGTTCTTGAATGTTTAGAGTTTTAGAGTTGTGTCTATCCATCTTGAAGAATACTCAATAATTCTTATCCTGAGAAGTCTTTCTAGAGACCTTCGAATTATTTTTCCCTGTTTCACTTCTGAATTACCTCTGTTGTTGAAATCATGGGTATATTTGCCCTTGAAATAAATTCCTCTCTCTCTCTCTCTCTCTCTCTCTCTCTCTCTCTCTCTCTCTCTCTCTCTCTCTCTCCCTCCCTCCCTCCCTCCCTCCCTCTTTCTCTCTCTCTCTCTCTCTCCCTCCCTCCCTCCTCCCCTCCCACCCTCCAGCCCTCCCTACCCCCTCCGTGTGTGTGTGTGTGTGTGTGTGTGTGTGTGTGTGTGTGTGTGTGTCCCTCACACAAGCTACAATGAACAATGCATCAATGTTGCTGGCAGAAAGGTTCTGTGTCCTCAGTAGTAATGATAACTTGCCATTTTTATGAAACCTGACCTCCACAGTGCCCCAACAGGACTCCTAAAAAGTAGATCAATGTGCTATCTTGGAAAAAAAAAAAAAACTAACACCATTTAAAACCAAAGTTGATGAAGGTCATTCTGTCTTCTAAAGCTCTATTAAACCCTTTCCAGCCTAAGGTAGAAGGACCAGCACTGTTATTTCTTCCATGAGAAACAGTGACCTTGGAGGGACCTATTCATTTAGCAGAACGCAGCAATGAGAATTGGACTACACAGAGATTGTGTAGGAACAAATATGCTTTGCATAAATAAGATAGGAAGATCCCAGAAAAGAGACCTGAGAGATTTGAGGATGAGACGAAATGCTTGAGTAGGAATAACAGAAAGGCTAATTGATGGTCTCTGTGCCCTTGCAGAGCAAGGGTGAGAACGTCTGTAAGACATGATTAAAATCCAGTGCAGTGGGCTGGAAGGCAGACTCAGAGCCAGGCTGGGCCATGCCCTGGGAAAACCCTGAAGTCACATGAATTTCAGGCAGATTTGTCTGCAGGACTAAGATAGTGGTCTCAGCTCCTTATACTCATGTTATAAGACAGAATGCATTCAAAAATTGTCTAGGTTAGAGCTTTGTAAGACTCACAAATGTTTTCTTAAAGCTCAATACCTTGCTAACACTGTATTTTATACTCTTTGATTTGTCAGTCTCCAGACTACATGTCAAAAATACAAATGAATGTTTATAGTTCTCATTTCTACTTAACAAAGGCAGTTCTTTATATTATTACAGTTTTCATTGCTGTAAATAAATACCTGAGGCTGGGGCCTTCAAAGGAAGAAGTTTATTTAGATCACAACTCTGAGGATTCAGAGGTGCAGCAAAGCTTAGCTGTAGTGAGGCCTGATGGCTGTGACATATTGAAGACTGTCATTTCAAGGCAAGAGTCTACATGGAGGAACAGTTCACATCACAAGGAAGGAAACCAAAGAAAGTTGAAGGGGTGAGGTTTTCTCCTCTTACAACACTCTCTCAAGAACCTGTAAGAACTGCCTGGATCTCTTCCAAAAGCATGGTCCTCAGTCACTTAGAAATATCCAGTTAGGTTCTGTCTCTAAAGGTTTCCCAGCATCCAGTGTTATCTCACTGAGGACCAAGTTCTCAAATCAGAAACTTTACGGAGACAAGAGCATCTATGAACCACAGCAGCCCTAGTATCAGCTTCAACCATGTGGTAGGTGCCCTGGGTCTCTTTGTAGTGTCTATTGAAACCATTGAGTTGTTCCTGGTGTGTGGCTAATATAAACAGAATATAAATATCTACATGCTGTCCCTCACACACAATGATCATTGTTGCTCATTGATGAACACTGTTATCGCTTACCAGAAGTACAGACAATAAACAAATCTCCAAGTAGATTATATTACAATGTATTTTATCAGTGTGCCTGACGTCCATCAGCAGGCTTAAAAGGAAACTTTAAATTTTTTTTAGCAGATTTGTTACTAACATTTGTACTTGCTGGAGAAAATAAAGGAATAAGAATTCATGTAAAAATGTAAAAAAAATCATAAATTAAAACATATCTTGAAAGGCACTTATTTAGTGATAAAAAATTTCAGATCGTTTTCATTGCAAACTGACAAAGCATACAGATGGAGCTCCTCGCTATTTTCCTTAATATGGCTACTGCTTACCCAAATTTCACTACTGTGGCTTATCTCAACTGATAGAATGTGTACATATTATCTTTAGCATCGGATTTAAGGATGTTAGTAAAGTCCAAAAATATAAGCTTGGTGGTAAGCAAAGGTTTTATTTTTCTTTTGAAAAGGAAAATTAAATTTTAAAACAAAATTACAGTGTGCTATGCTTTCTCCTGATTTCTGTGAGGGCAAGTGGCTCATTTAACTCACCATTTAATTAGGGAATGATGGAGCTTCCCCTGTGTTCGAAGTTGTAAATGTTGTATGAAAATGCTGTTCAGAATCTCCCAGCGAATGGCCCTAATTTCCATGACTAAATTAACATTTGTGATAGCCCATCAACTTTTTAAGGATCATACTTCGGTCTAATGTGTACTACATTCAGGCAGCAGGTAGTATCCTGGGGTTCCCCCGTTTTTCTGTTACACATAGATTAGTATCATGAATTAGTACAAAAGTATACACAAAGGGACAGTATGAGACCATCATACCACTATTTATTTAGGAAAAATTAACTCATTTTGAAGTGAAAATGGAGTCTTGTGTTGATAAAGGGGACAAAGGCATTAAGTCAATATTTGAAGAGGGAGGGACTGTGCCAACTGCCAATTTGCTAATCAGTGTGCCTAGATGTCCAAGATGACTCTTTCACTGAGCATGCATTTCATTCTCTGTTTATTAAATTTCAGATTGCTTAGTAAAACTGCCAACAAGAGGACTAATTGGTGCCAATTACAGAGTTTTCCTCAGAGGGATTGGAGCAAGCCTGCATGATCACTCCACACACATGGCTCATCGTCCCTCCATTTAATAAAGATGATCAGGTACCTTGATGCTATTCTAAATAGAAACACCATCTCTGATTTGCCTTAGATGATATTTGATTTGAAGTTGAATCAATATCCCTTATTACAATAACCGACACAGCTGATTTCCCAAAATTAGAATTTGGTTGCTGTGTTCTCAATATTGCCATCTCTGAAAGAATACAATATATAGAGTCATAAGAAACGATAATGTTTTTAAATGTTTCTGAAATGCTGTTCTTGATGGTCTTTTTTTAGAAACTGCAAAAATAACACAAGCTGTCTGCTGTAGCACACATGTCTAAATTGGCATGGCCTAAAAGCATTGCTTCAGTCTAATTCTAGATGGCATGTGCTATTTATAATACTGTTATTTTAATATAAAGAGCTGTTCATAGTCCTAATATTGGGTGTTCTGAATTCTCACACCTAAAATATAATAATTTCTTTTTTGTAAAATTTCTAAACGTCTCTACAGTATCATAATAGTTTACTTGTATAGGTGTGAAATTGCAATAAAGAAAAAAATGTTTAAATCGTAGGATTATGCATTTGAGAATTCAGAAGAGTAAATCTGGCTCTTATTAGGGTGCAGAGCTCACTAGGCACCGCAGCATGTGTTTCATGTACATTGTCTAACGTTCTCAGGTCAACTTTATCTTGTATCAGGATTTATCTTGTTCCTCAGGATTGAGGAGGTAGAAACTCGCCACTTGGCGGCATCATCATGAAAGGGGAGAATAGTGGAGAATAGTGACCTGGAAGAGATGACTAGCATCTATGGAGCATAAAGGGTGAATACTTTAGCTTAGAGCACAAAGGCTTTTTTTTTTTAAATGAGTTAAAAGAATTGTGTGATTGAGTGAATATAAATGAATACAGCAAGTGCATGGTCTTTTTGCTTTTTCCTGAAAAATACATAGAGAAGAGAAACCTTCTAATTTTGTGCCTATATCCAACTATGTTATTTTTACTCCAAATACCTTCAAGAGTACAATACGAAAAAAGAAATGTTGGTAAAGGCCAAAATGGGGGAAGGGGGCAGAAGCTAAGTTTCCAAAGATTTATTTGGAGAGGAAACCCTCTGTATGCATGGTAGTAGATGAGGAACTAGGACTCTGGTAAGAAAAATCACTGGCTAGACTGGCCTGAAGAATGTGTGCACCACTCTTCCTACAACACGCTATTTTCTTTTCTTTTGACTTGTAATAAAGTTGAACATTGAAATGCCTTGTGTCTCTTCAGGCTAATATTTATATTTTATTCTAAAGAATAAACTTAGTGTAGAGAAATTTTAATCCAGTAGCCTGGCTGCTCTGGCAAGGGATCACATCCAAAGACCTAGGTCTGTGTGATCTGGCTGGAATGCAGACATGCCACACACCTTTAATCCCTCTGACTGGATAAAGTTACTGTTTTAGAAGGAAACAGCCATTTTTGAAAGTGAGGGGCAGAAAATTTGATAAATCAGAGAAAGATATGACAGAATGAGTCAGAAATAGAATACACCCACTCTCTCATGAGAAGAACACAGGAAAGAGAAGCTATTCAAGAGCAGCAGAGGGAGAGAGAGTCAGTTTGTTAGGAGTCAGTTCCATTGAGGTCTGTTGAGTGCAGAGCAGTTTAGTTGAGTGGAGTTCAGTCCATGTAGCCAGTGCAGTTAGTTTGTCAAGTTCAGAGGCAGTTTTTCCAAGCACAGCAATTCTGCCAGAAGCAGAGAGAAGCCAGTTTGAATCAGTCCTCTTGGAGAGGAGTTTAAGTCAGAAGAGCTGATTTGAACCAGCCAGCAAGAGTTCAGGAAGAGGCAGAAATGGTGAGATTATTCAAAAGTAAGTCCCAGAAGCTGAAACATTCTAGGCCTAGGTTAGGTTATACCAGATGCTAGAAGCTTCCAGGCCTAGGCCTAGGGATAGTTAGACTGGAGAAAGAAACACTCTGAATGCAGCCCAGCTGTGTATCCACATAGCTTTCATACAGCTCTCACCCCATCCCTTCATCTAAGGAAAGAAAAGCTACGTTTACTTTTACACTCTTCTGCCAAATAAAATTGTTTTGAGTTGTTTACTATACTGAGCATCACCAAGGCTAAAGTTTCTCTAAGGTAAACTTTAATCCATAAATTCAAAATATTGGATATAGAAACAATGACTAACTTTTCAAAATAACTGTCTTCAAATGATCATTGTACACTGAGAGGCTCTGACAAATACAGAGCCTGACAAAAACAGAGGTGGATGCTCACAACCAATCATTGCATGGGATTCCCAATGGAAAAGTTAGAGAAAGGACTGAAGGAGCTGAAGGGGTTTGCAGCCCCACAGGAGGAACAGCAACATGAACCAACCAGTACCCCCCCCCCAGAGCTCCCAGGGACTAAACCACCTCCCACCACCATGAATCCACATGGTAGGATTCATGGCTCCAGGTGTGTATGTAGCAGAGGATGGCCTTGTTGGATATCAATGGGAAGAGAGGCCCTTGGTCTTGTGAAGGCCCAATGCCGCAGTGTAGGGGAATGCCAGTACAGAAAAGGAGGAGAGAATGGGTGGGTGGAGGAACACCCTCATAGAAGCAGGGGGAAGGAGGATGGGATAGGGGGTTTGCACAGGGGAAACCAGGAAAGGGTATAACACTTGAAAATATCTAATGAAAAAGAAATCTGATGGTATCATGCCCATAAAGTAGGTTTTGTTTTGTTTTATAAATTTAAATGACTGAAAACTATATTTAATGGTTCCTATAGACTTGTAAAGGAATCAAATATATTTCATTTTATATTTGCCTACATGAAGGAACTGCAAAATATCTTCATGATGAAATAGCTAGGTCTATATCATCTGTCATTGGAAAGTAGAGCTCAAAGAAAATGAACAAACACAGACAAGATATTGAGAAAGAGTGACTGAAAAACACAACTGATTGAAAAAGGATTCAATTGTTTTGGAAACTTAGAACAGCCATTACTATTTGAGAATTCATCTGCTATATTGGCTTTACAAACTTACCTCATCACAACAACAGCAACAACTTCCCATCTAAACATATGTCCACATCTTTTACATTAATTCAAATTTCACCATTTTTATTAAAAATATTTCATGTGCTATTTGTTGTTCTTCTTTCTTGTATATTGTTGATTATCTTTCATGGCCATCTTGCAATACATCTACCTCTATCTTAAAAGCAATGATGTTGTTGTTGCTCCTGTTATTGTTATTGTTGTTGTTGTAAGAACCCTACTATAAGTGGACCTAATTGAAAGAGTGCAGAAACACAAAAGTGTGTATTTAATAAGGGTCTCATGAACTCCGATAAACCTTTCTAGAAAGTTCTGGATGATTTTCTCACTAATTAAAGTCAAATATGGAAACGTGCTGAGGGGTAACAAGACCTGTGCTGACAAAGCCGTGTAAAGTGCTGCTCTCTTCACAGATAAAGAAAATATTGTCATTGATTTTTTTTTCTTTTGTGCCATTACCAACCCTGGTAGACCGTGGGCAAATGAACCAACAGAAGGCATGAGTGAAGCTCTTGCTCAGCAGAGGGAAAAAAATAATTTAATTTTGCAAATGATTTAAAAATATAACAAGCATCAAATCAGAGTTGAATCTAGTGACTTTTTATAAGCTTATTTTCTGAAAGTGCAGTGTGGATGAGATGCTACACATTGCTATTATATAGCTTTACCCCAGAAAACACCACAAAATGTCATCTGAGAGCAGAGCCCCAACATGCTGCTATCTTGTCTTTTAACTGTATAATTTATATACTGGGAATTTGACATAAAGGAAAGATTTCAGTGTTGTAGCAGAACACGATTTTAAATGTCAAAAAACCCTTGGAGGATTTGGTAACAAGAGCCATTCAGCACAAAATATCCCATGTTCAGCTGTGCACTGAGAAGTGCTCATTAATGAGAAGCAGAAAATATAAGAAGTGAATGCAGGTGCTTAGGAGATCCGCTGGTATTGTCAGAGGGGGAAGAGATAACTTTGATTTATGTGATATAGAAATGAATTAACAGTGCTAGCCTGAACGCATTTTCTACCAGTTATCAGCTTAAAATATTCACCAACATAGATACCACAACCTTCTATCAGTATTTCCCGAGAAAGCTTTGCTTTTGAACAACCTCGAAAGAAAATGATATGTGTGCCAATAAATACATAAAGCCTAAAATAGCCACCACCCCAATTGGCTAAACTGGTAAAAAGAATTGCTAGTTTAAAGGGGGAAAGTAAAATAGTGATTGTATGACATACTACAGGAATTTGCAAGCTATTAATAATTTAAATATCATAAATAGGAATGAGCCAAGTAAATTAAGTGATCACTGAGCACACATTACAAAATAAACAAATTATTTTTGAAATACACCAACATCACTATTCGTCTATTGCAAACCCTAATTCTCATTTATAAATGTATTAGTTTTACATATGTATTTTTCCCAAAATATTTTTATAATATATAATATCCCAGTCTCATAAAAATATCCAATGAAACCTTGGGAATGCAGCTTAGCTCCAGGGAACATGGTCATTAGGGATGAGGCCCAGTGTGACAATTCTTGGAACATCAAAAATATCAGTTTCAATCTTTCCCATTCCGAGAAAGAAATGCATAAATCACATCTATTAGATCAAATTATTTTGATCTCTATAAGCCTGATGCCATAGCTACTTAGCAAGAAATCACAGACTTAGATTATTGAACACATGATTAATTAATAAGTGCTAAGCCGGGAGTGGTGGCGCACGCCTTTAATCCCAGCACTCGGGAGGCAGAGGCAGGTGGATTTCTGAGTTCGAGGCCAGCTTGGTCTACAAAGTGAGTGCCAGGACAGCCAGGGCTACACACAGAGAAACCCTGTCTCGAAAAACCAAAAAAAAAAAAAAAAAAAAAAAAAAAATTAATAAGTGCTCTATGGTTTTTTTCACAGTTATCTGAAACTAAGTAAACAAAAAAAATCTTTATCTAAAACAGTCTTTCTGCTTTGGGGGGCAGTTGCGGGGAGCTCTAGTAGTATTTAATCAATCTCATATGGAATCAGTAAATAGTAGACATATGTACACAGTCACACACATTCAAACATAGACACATGGTCATATAAACACATAAATGCAAAGACACAATAACATAAACATACGCGTGTGCACAAACCACACACACACACACTCACACACCTCAAAAACGCCTCACTCAATGCATCAGAAACCAAAGATCACATGACTGTTGAACATTTTAGTATGGTTCCTAAAGGCTGGGGCAGGAAGTCAGAGTGTTTCTCTAACATTCATTCTGTTTCACTTGCATTCTTTGACCTCATAATGGGATTGAAACCTGTAGTTGAAAAGGAAATTAAAGGGATAGCTGATTCAGTCTCTCTAGGTGTATGCACGCCACTTGAAACCAATTAGGTGTCAACAAAAATGCTAATTATCCTGGGGCCACCACCTTTTGTGAAGCCTTTCAAAGTAAAAAGGAGGCGACTTTTTTATTTTTATTTTTTATTCAGCAGTCCAGTTGGTAGGGAGGTTAAATCACACTTACTCTTCTTCATAAAGGATAATGGACGCTCCCTTACATTTATCATTCGTACACTTATAAAGCAAATATCTATTGATCCTCTGCTTTGAACTCCAGAGTGAGACAACCCAGTCACAAATGAGAGAAACGGTCACTGGTGGAGATTACATTTTGCTTATATTAGAGACTCTCGCTTCCCACTCCACAGATGATTTAGAGCAGACTACAGAGTACTCCCAAAGTCTAGAAGGCTCTGGGTCCCAAGCCCACTTGTGTTCTAATGCAGAACACTTGGTTAATAAAAACATCACGACTTGCCTTTGCAAATGTAAGACCCCCTTTCGGGGACCCCCACTCTAGTCTCGGGAGAGAGAGAGCACCCAAAGAAACACGAGAATCCATTGCTGTAGTCACATGAGGCAGTTTAATGACAGAGCTTCGGACTGATATGCATCCCACACAAGAGATAACAGATGTCGGCCATGAAGCTCGAAAGCTAGGGGTTTTCATGGGGTAAGGGGCTTAGGGGTGTGGAATTCAGCATAGCAACACACTATTGGCTTATTCAAACATCAGCAGAAAAATTACATGTACGTGCAGGGTGTCAGAGTTCTGTGAGTTGTTGACTCAGTTTGGATAGCCCTGTTATGTCCTCACATTCCTCTTTATCTGGTTAAGCTGTTTCCAGGAATGTTTTAACTACGGGGCGTACCCGGGTTTGCTTTTCTTTGTTCTCAGCCCCAGGCAGCCTCTAGGCTCACAAACAACCAGCAATTTCTGAGTACTTCATATGACTTACAGGTCTTGAAACTTCATCTTTCTTTCACTAAAATATTAGCCACGTGGGCTCTTCGTTTTCATACAACAAACAAAAGCAGACCGCCCTCGGCTTGATGAGAGTACTAAGGTAAGGATTTCAAAGGCTGAACCTGAAGCTTGCCTTGAGCTGAACTTTCCTGAAAAGGTGGCATACATGCTAGAGTTACTGCACACATAAGGATTAGTTAGAACTCCCAACTGTTGAGGGTTGCAGTGTTGAGGACTGAATGCCAAAATCCTGTTTGCACTATCTTTAATTCCTTTTGTTGCCATTTATTGCCCACCTCTGTTGGGAACAAAAAAAGGGAGTGTGGGGAGTGGGATAGGAAAAGATGCCCACGCCCCACCAGAGTTTCCCTATTCTCTGGTCAGTCAGGCGTGGGAGGGCTGCTACCTACCCTATCCACTCATCCCTAGGTGGGCATTCCTCTATCCCACTCTTCAGGGGGTGGCCAAGGGGCAGCCCTGCCTGAGGACCCCCCCCCAGAGCTACTTTGCTAAAGCCACCAGGGTTGTGGGAGAGAGGGAATAGGGGAAGAAGTTCCCTACACCGACCAGAGTGTGCATCGGGCCTTGAAGGAGCAGAGACTATGGTTTAAGAGCTTTATTATAGAAGTGCAGGGGAAAGAGAGAAGGTAGAAGGGAGGGAGGGAGGGACGGAGAGAGAGAGGGGGAGAGAGAGAGAGAGAAGGAGGAGGAGGAGGAGGAGGAGGAGGAGGAGGAGGAGGAGGAGAAGGAGAAGGAGAAGGAGAAGGAGAAGGAGAAGGAGAAGGAGAAGGAGAAGGAGAAGGAGAAGGAGAAGGAGAAGGAGAAGGAGAAGGAGAAGGAGAAGGAGAAGGAGAAGGAGAAGGAGAAGAAGAAGAAGAAGAAGAAGAAGAAGAAGAAGAAGAAGAAGAAGAAGAAGAAGAAGAAGAAGAAGAAGAAGAAGAAGAAGAAGAAGAAGAAGAAGAGGAGGAGGAGAAAGGGAAGAGGAGAGAGAAGTGAGAGGTAAGAGGACAAAGGAGTAAGAGAGATAGGTGGGGTCTGAGCACCCCATTTTATGGTCTTCACTGTTGCTAGGTAACTGGGGAGGAGTTTAGCTTGAAGGTCAGAAGCTTGGGTGATTGCTTATGTGACTAGTGACCATGCTTCTCTTGTGGGGGCTATGGGAGCTGGGGACCAGTGTTCCAGGAGCATGAGGGAATGCCTGCCATGTCACGTAGGTGAATTATGACCATCAGGGTTCAGACCTCAGCTCAACTGGAGACCATCCTTCAATTCCCCACACACCTCGACCTTTGACCCAGAATCCCTCTTGACTAACTGGACATGCATTAACTGAGTGTGCTGATCACCACGTTCTACCCACACAAAGCTGGAGGACATGAGGTAGCATCCAGAAGCTAAAGCGGTGTTTGCTTTGCTTTGCTGTAACCCTTCTGCCTGCTGTGTCCATCAGTGGATTTGGTGAATATGTTGATTTGTGAATTGTGAGACTATTGGGGGTTGGGTGCAGAGATGTGTTGGCAGCTGAAAGCGGGGTTTGCACTTCCTGAATAGCTAAGGTTTGACTTCTTACATGAATATGGCAGTTTGCACTCATCTATAACTCAAGTTCCAGCATATCTGATGTCCTCTTCTGGTCTCTGTGGACACCAAGCACACCGGATACACATACACACATACATATAGTCAACACAGCCATACATGTGAGGACATGCACCTATCTTGTTGGGAGGCAATTTGTGAAAATCCTGCCTCTCTTTCCACCATGTGGGCTTTAGAAATCAAACTTATGTCACGAGGCTTGGTGGCAGGTGCCTTTACTCGCCTATTATATGAACCCTTATGGCTCAGTTTTAATATAACTTGTGTCCCACTTACCTTACAGGACCCCAAAGAATCTTCAGTATTTCCAAGGAAACATATACACACATGTGTGCACACTCACGTGCACACACACACATGCATGCACATAGGCACACATGCACTCATACACACACATGCTCACATACATACTTTTACCAGGCACTTGCTGCTCTAAGGGACAAAAGACAATCTTGACCTAGGATAATAACAGTTTTTTCAATTAGCAAACAACAATTCTCAATAATCAAGTAGAAACATTGTATATATCATCTACTGTGAAATCCTGTGATTAACCAAAATTTTTAGTGTTTTAATGTACTTTATTTTGTAAATGATGTGAAGAATAGATTCAAAATAGAATCAGTGATAAATGTTAGCTTCTCATAACTTCTGGTTAATATAAAATAAGTAGTAGATGCATTCCTCCAGAAAAAAAAAATTGCTCCTACATGTGCAATATGGAAACCACATTGAAAGCTATAGAAAGACCTTGATGTCTGGGCCAGGAAAGAGAAATTCCAGCCATAGGAAAGATCACAGTGTTCAACCTTTCATCTCCATCTTCATTTCAAAACGTACTGCCTGCCTGACCACAGACAGGAGACTCTCTCAGAGCTTCCATGGGATTGTGATTGATTCACTGCAGTGAGATGGGTATAGGGATGAAGAGAGAGGTAACCAGCACTCTGAACAATGCCAGGCATAGAGAGATTTCATATTATACCAGAGTCACGACAATAATAGTCAGTGATAATGACAATAAAATGGTGCTGATAGTAACACCCAGATCAGATATGTAAGGAATAAAGAATATAGTTTATACAGGTTGTTGGTGTTTTTTTTTTTCCACAATGGATGCCAAGTAGATGCTAATCATTATGGTTTTGGTTTCTTTTCCTGTAGCAGAAAGTCAGAAAAATGAAAGTTGTGGTTCCCTATATAATAGGGAACCATTCACAGTGTGTGGCAGAATATAGAGTTTTGCCAACCACCTTAGTTTGGAAGGTGAGGGCAGATAACGAACGCATTTGAGAATACCTTTTAGATAATTATAAATGTAACTACCGTGCAGATAGTAAATAAACCTATGTCAAAACATTTGTTCAACTCATTCTTAAAGAAACCACCAAGATATGAAGGTCATTATGAAGCACAGTTTGTAGAACAAAGACTCAGCTAAGACTGTTGAAATGAAACATCTAAGAAATGGAAAACTGATTGAATCCTGCGCGTCAATGTCATGCAAATATTAGTGTTACATTTCTTACAGAGCAGATCGGAATTGGTATTATCCAGACTGAATTCATTTGCGTTATGGCAGACATAACAACCTCTCACAGAAATAAACTTTCTAAAACTTTACTTCCATCCCCACGTGCTCTTGGACCCAGAAAGTCAACTAACTCTTTCTGGCCCTATGAAAACAAGAGCCAACAGATACCTGAAAAAGCACAGCCAGCCACCTAGGACAATCTTGCTCTGTCCCCCCTCAGCTTCCTCACCTTTGTGTCCTATATTACCTGTGTTTAGGGAATATACACAGAGTTGAGGTACAGAAGACACCCTCTGCCAGATATTGAACATATAGTGTTCCAGGAACAATTCATCCTGTCTTTCACCAATGAACTTCTGAGGAATAATTTCAGCCGCTACCAAACTTTAAGCATTATGGCAACTATATACAATTAGGATGTTAAAGCTGCTATCAACAGTCATTTGCAGTGTTCTGGAAAAAAGTGAATTTTCAGCTACTTGGAATAAATATCAGGGCACATAATTGGCAGACAAAACTATGAGTACTAATTACACATAAGTCTATAAATATCTCCCAAATATCTCTTCTCTCTCCTTCTCTATCTCTCCCCTTCCCTCCTTCCCTCTTTCCCTCTGTCTCTCTGTCTCTCTGTCTCTCCCTCTCTCCATCTCTTCCCTCTCTCCCTCTCTCCCTCTCTCCCTCTCCCTGTCTCCCATGCTGGTAAACAATAAATTTTAAAGTCCAGTTGCTTCACATGAACTCAGTGTTGGGTGATTTCGGATCTGAAGCTTTGGCCATTTAATAGGTGTACAAGACCATCTTTTGGAAGTTTTGATTTGTACTTCCCCTGTGCCTTGCATTGCTACCATCTCCTGTTATCTGTATTCCCATTTAGCAAGCTGTCTCTAGACTGGTCCATTTTCTAAATTGGATGTACATTTTCTTTCCTTGAATTTAAAGATTTCTTTGCATATTTACATCAATATTTTCAGACCTGTATTTTATAGATACTTCTCCTATTGTGTGGCCTAACTTTTTGTTTTCAGGACTTTGGCTTACATAAGGAAGCAGTTTTTAATTTTAGCAGAATCTGGCTAATCTAACAGTTTTGATGGAGCATGCCTATTCTGTTTGTCCATACAGTTTACTATCCCAAACTCATTTTCTAATGTGTTATCCTCTAGAAGTATATAACTCTATAGTTTATACTCTGGTCTAAGGTCTATATTAATTTTTATAAGACTATATGATTTCTGTGTACATTATTTTTTTCTCTGGAACTCTAGTCATGTCAGGAATATTTCTCTTGAAAGACCAGGCTTGCCTGACTCTATTGTACATCATGATCTTTGGTGACAGAGGAGTCAGTTACATTTTTATGGATCTTTTTCTGACTTCTCTGTTCCTTTTCCATTTGTTACTGTTGCTCCTTAAGATTTGTAGGTATGTGACTTGGTGATCACAATTAATTAAGAGCTAATTTTTAGTCATTCTTCTCCCAAATATTGTTTCTGTTCCTTTCCCCCCTGTTCCTTTTGACCTTCCCATAACACAGAAATTAGAGGTAATATACTTCTCACATGTTCTTGGATAATCTATTCTTTCTTCTGAAGTACATTTATTTCATCATCTCTGTGGTGGTTTAAATAGGAATGGCCCTCATAGACTCCTATGTTTTAATGATTGGCCCATAGGGAGTGGCACTCTTAGGAGGTATGGCCTTGTTGGAGTGGGTTGGCCTTGTTGGAAGAAGTATGTCACCGTGGGAGCAAGGTCTGATGTCTCATATGCTCAAGCTACCTTTAGCGTGGCCTACAGTCTGTTTCTGCTGCCTGTAGATTGAGATTTCTCATCTCCTTCTCCAGCATCATGTCTACCTACATACTGCCATGTTTCCCACGAGGACAATAATGGACTGAGATCATAAGCCAGCCATAATTAAATGTTTTCCATTATAAGAGTTGGCTATGGTCATGGTGTCTCTTCACAGTATTGGAAACCCTAAGATAATCTCTTTTTTCTACTCTTCTGGAAGTCCCTATCGACATATCCACGAGCTTAGAGAGTCTTCTCTTAGCCTTGATCAGTATACCAATAAGTTCATTGAAAGCTTCCTTCATTTCTACTGCAGAGGCTCTTGTCTCTAGCTTTGCTATATTCATTACTACTCCCATCACTCTGGTCACCTTGTCCACCCACATTATCCATCATGCCATCCTTTCATCAGATCACTCAGCTGTTTTTTTTTTTTAAATATTTTTATTAGGTATTTTCCTCAATTACATTTCCAATGCTATCCCAAAAGTCCCCCATACCCCCCCCACTCCCCTACCCACCCACTCCCACTTTTTGGCCCTGGCGTTCCCCTATACTGGGGCATATAAAGTTTGCATGTCCAATGGGCCTCTCTTTCCACTGATGGCCAACTAGGCCATCTTTTGATACATATGCAGCTAGAGTCAAGAGCTCTGGGGTACTGGTTAGTTCATAATGTTGTTGCACCTATAGGGTTGCAGAACCCTTTAGCTCCTTCTAGCTCCTCCATTGGGGGCCCTGTGATCCATCCAATAGCTGACTGTGAGCACATCCACTTATGTGTTTGTTAGGCCCTGGCATAGTCTCACAAGAGACAGCTATATCAGGGTCCTTTCAGCAAACTCTTGCTAGTGTATGTAATGGTGTCATCGTTTGGAGGCTGATTATGGGTTGGATCCCTGGATATGGCAGTCTCTAGATGGTCCATCCTTTTGTCTCAGCTCCAAACTTTGTCTCTGTAACTCCTTCCATGGGTGTTTTGCTCCCAATTCTAAGAAGTGGCAAAGTGTCCACACTTTGGTCTTCGTTCTTCTTCAGTTTCATCTGTTTTGCAAATTGTATCTTATATCTCGGGTATACTAAATTTCTGGGCTAATATCCACTTATCAGTGAGTACATATCATTTGAGTTCTTTTGTGATTGTATTACCTCACTCAGGATGATGCCCTCCAGGTCCAACCATTTGCCCAATACGCCTGTCTAAACAATTCCAACATTCCTGACATGTTAATGTCTGGTTCTTTCTTGGATTCTTTACACTCTTCAAAATTTGCTCCTTTGGTTTTGACTTTAATGTGTGTGTGTGTGTGTGTGTATGTATATGCATATATATATACATATACATGTACATGTATATATATATATATATATATATATATATATATATATATATTTAGAGAGAGAGGGTAATACATAACATATAGTAATGTAGTGGTAAACTGAGGCAGGAAGGGTGCTCTAGTATTATGGTTAAGTGTTGAGCTTTGCAGTGAACTATGGACTTGACAAATCCTTCTCCTGCTTTAGACAGGGCAGACAGCTAGAGCGGATGGGACTGGAGTATGTTTTCACTATTAGATAAGTTTTGGTAAAATCCTAGAAGATAGAACTCCGCTAAAAACAGCTGCTTTCTGAGAGCATGTGTGGTTAAGGGGGAACAGAATATCCAGGTGTCCATCAAAATGGTTTCTTCCCCCCTTTCCTAACATGGAGTGAGGTTTCATTCATATGTACCTTGAGAAACTGGCTGTGCTCTTCAATGTAAAACTTAGCCAACTGTCCTTTACAGACTGGGTCCCCGGGACTGCTCCAGATTCACACTTGCTCACACTGAGCCCCAGAAGTTCATCTATTCTAGTTCAAGTCCCTCCTGAGACTTGACTTCTGTGGAGACTTTAGTGCATGGATTTCAGCCTGCCTGCCTCTCCAGTTTTGAGGGTAAGAGTTGGCCCTATAATCTGAGAAATGTAGGAGCAGTGGTTGATTTCTCAGGCTGTCCAGCCAACTTTTCTTCACTCAGGTTACAGCTAAGGTTTCCAAGCTCTATGCGTGCTGAACATGAAGTCTTGGTGCTGTTTCACTGTGGTTCCTCTGCACAGAGCCCACACATCTCCTCATGGGTGACTCAGAATCACCAGCAGTTCAACAATCAGCACACACACACACACACACACACACACACACACACACACACACACAAATACCTCTTGTAAACCTGCTTGTCTTTCTATCCATATTAAATGCCAAGGAAGAATGCTAGGACATAAAAAAAATGATAAAACAAAAAAATGCTTATGATTCTCCCCTGCCCCCACCAAGACATCAACAAGAGAAAAGAGCAATATGTTTAAAAGTCTTTTGTTCTTGTTCATAGGTTCTAAATCCTTTAAGTGCAGAATCTGCCTGTGGATTCCATGACTAAGTCAGTTTTAGTCACAACTACTCTGGGAACCAGTGTGTTAAACAGAGGAACCTGGCTGTGGTAGTCTAATATGACTTGTAGTGAGGCCACATCTCTATTGTCACAGAGAACTTAACCCAGATAACACAGAATAAGAATGAGCTCCAATTCCCTTAAGGGCTTCAGTGGAAGCCATTCCATAGAGGTAAGAAATGCAGTTTCAGTGCAAAAGCACATGTGTCTTCTGGTTTTCATCCACTTTTGTGTTTTGAATATAACTGCTATGTGTATGCTCGTCGTCTTTGTTTTGAGATACTCTGACCCTGCAGCAGCACACACTCATAAAACTCTCAATGTCCAGTTGTTTGTCCTCATTTGTCCTCGTATTTGTTTTCACTATTGCTTTCTTGGAAGATTTCTGCCCTCGTCTCTTTTCTCGTAGCAGTTAATTGAACTATTTCTGATGTTGAAACACACTATATAATTCCTGTGAGTTATGAGATTGTCAAATATTGTCGTTTTCTTGGAGGAAATAGGTTTCGAGCATTTTTTTTCCCCAATTCCCACTACTCCATACTTGCTGCAATTTAGAAAAATTGCTGATGAATCAATTAATGCAAATCAAGTAAAGGCTTTCTTCTGTAATTTGAGCTCAACATGCCAGATCTATCCACAGAGCTTTGTACTATGATGAAGTGCTAGTTAAAACACTAGGTTCAGTTTTCATTTACCTAATGTTCCCCTGTAAGAAGACATGTCTATTAAGGACATCTGTTACAATTTGGAAACCTCTAATTTTAATGGAAAATGATAGAGTTCATGTCTGTAGATTAGAGGTTATAGACTAAGTCTTTACACTGGTTTGGCGCCCTTGATGTATTGTTCTGCCAGCCAACCTAATATATTCACTACAGGCCCAAAGTCTTGATTCTCCAGCTTTAAAACAAAAAGAGAAGGGAAAAAAGAAAAGTGAGAGGGGGAAAAAAAGTTTCCTATCTTGTCACATTGATTGTTGCTTTGTGGAAAAATCTGTCACCACCGGTGAGAGAATAATTTTGTGTTTCATTTTTTTTCTTCTTTCTTTTTTTTTTTTTTTTTTTTTAAGCACAGGAAAAGACAAGAAACCAATGAATAATTACATAGGAAATTGGACTCTGCCAACTTGCTACCATGGGAGGGAGAGGGCAGAAGATGGGACAAATAAGCAAAGGATAAAGATGGAAGTACTAGGAGCCAGGAGGTAGAGCCAGAGTTCCTGGGAAAATAGGAAAGAAAGCCCATGGACTCGCATTGCAGTTTAGTGTTTAAATGTTTTCCTTTTGCTAGGTGGTTAGGGGAAGGGGTAACAGACTTTAAACCGTTTGCCTCCTTTTCCTCACTTGTACTGACAACCAAAGAGAAAGCAATGACATCTTTCCAAGCTGATGCATACTGACAATAAAATTCTGATTCTTATTTTTTTTCATTATTCAAGCCAAACGTAAGAGTTGCTTTTGAATCCAATCCCTTAATGGCATTTATGACTCTCACAGGCATTTATTTGCACTGAATATCTTGCATTTTGTTATGGCAAGAACCATCTAAGGGGAAAAAAAGAGAAAGAAAGAAAGAAAGAAAGAAAGAAAGAAAGAGAGAGAGAGAGAGAGAGAGAGAGAGAGAGAGAGAGAGAGGATGGAGGGAGGAAGGAAGGAAGGAAGGAAGGAAGGAAGGAAGAACAGTTCTGTCATTTTATTCAGGCTTCAACAAAGATCACCCAAGCCAGTAAATCACTAAATGCAGCTACCAACTTCCTGTGTCACCCATGAATAATGCCTGAGCAGCCAACTCCCTTCCTAAGAGCTTAGCAGGGGCAGGAACAAAACCAGGCACAGTGTGCCCAAAGCTTCATCAAAATCAAGCCATCTCATCTGACATCTGAGTAGTTTTCAAATGTTCTAGCAGAAAGTGACAGAATCAAAATTCTTTCCAAGACCGTTTAGCCTTTAAGCTGGAATGGTAGTAACCAGACTTGCTAGGTTTAACATAACACCAGACGAGCAACGGTAACTGAACTGGAGCTTGCCTCAATAGTGACACGGCAAAGAAAAAGGCAAGAATTTGATATTGAACACCCGGAGTGACAAATGCCGAGATAGCCAGGCTTCACACAAATACCTTCTCTTTCTTCACTAGCAGGTTAAAAATGGAAACGACCTAGAGCAAATGGTTAATTTGTGTTTAAGGAGAGGAAGGAAAGTCTGGGAAGACAGCTCCTTTCCTAAAGTGTTTACTATGCAAACAGGAAGACCCAAGACCGGAGTTCAATCTCCAGAATCCACATAAAATTCAAGAAGAACGAAGACCAAAGTGTGGACACTTTGCCCCTTCTTAGAATTGGGAACAAAACACCCATGGAAGGAGTTACAGAGACAAAATTTGGAGCTGTGACGAAACGATGGACCATCTAGTGACTGCCATATGCAGGGATCCACCCCATAATCAGCTTCCAAACGCTGACACCATTGCATACACTAGCAAGATTTTATCGAAAGGACCCAGATGTAGCTGTCTCTTGTGAGACTATGCCAGGGCCTAGCAAACACAGAAGTGGATGCTCACAGTCAGCTATTGGATGGATCATAGGGCTCCCAATGGAGGAGCTAGAGAAAGTACCCAAGGAGCTAAAGGGAACTGCAACCCTATAGGTGGAACAACATTATGAACTAACCAGTAGCTCGGAGCTCTTGTCTCTAGCTGCATATATATCAAAAGATGGCCTAGTCAGCCATCACTGGAAATAGAGGCCCATTGGACTTGCAAACTTTATATGCCCCAGTACAGGGGAACACCAGGGCCAAAAAGGGGGAGTGGGTGGGTAGGGGAGCGGGGGGGTCGGGGGTGGGTATGGGGGACTTTTGGGATAGCATTGAAAATGTAAACGAGGAAAATACCTAATAAAAAAAATAAATTAAAAAAAAAAAGCCAGGCCTCTTGGCAGAAGCTTGTTGTCCCTCATCAGAGGATGCAGAGTCAGGTGCATCCCTGGGATGCCAGCCTAGTACTGAGCCAGTGAGAGACCATGTCTCAAAAAGACGATCGTCTCTAATGATGAAGACACCGTGGACGTCAAATTCAGGACTAGGAAAATATAACTTGAATCTTGTGCGCAAACCTCTCCCCAGAGGACTGTTGATTACTGGAAGGTGCTATATAAGCTTGGAAGGGAAGAAAATAATCAATTGTCCTGCCCAGTTGCAAGACTCATGAACCACAACAGCACTCAGCACTGCAACATATTCCTGAAGGTATCATAGTGGCATACATATCTTGGTGGTGACCAGAAGCTCTCTAGTTATTATCCTTAAGGTTCCTCAACAGGAAGGAAACCTAAGAACTACTCAGGATTAGTGAGGCAATGGATCTTAGACAACAGCCTATTACCTCTACTTTACTGAACAGTATAGTAGAGTATAGTAGTAAATCCTAACTTAATTCTACATACTCATGCTTATACCCATCAGTAAGGAAGCTTCTCCAACAATCAAAAAAGACCACATTGCAGAAAATTGCAACTGCTTGTGGGATGCCCGGCTCTAGTGAATACAGCTGAAACACAACGTCTAAGGCCAAAGGAACATCACAGAAAAGAAGTCAGAGAGATTATGAGAGCCAGAGGAGATCAGGAATTCTTTTGTAAGATGTGTCTTCTGGAAATGAATCCTGAACAGTTTGGTTGCCTACACAAGACCTGAGCCATGACAATAGAATTGCTACCATGGAAGAGGGAAGTCTCCCAAGGTTCCATCCCTAGACAAAGAACTACAGGTAACTAATGACTGCTGAGAGAAGAAGGGTTATTCTTTCCCAGGCTGAGCCCCCTAGCTGGTTATTCAATATCAAGTCCTCAGCCTTGAACTTACTACATACTAGAAACATCAAACAGACTCAGCAGGTTATAGTTATATACTTATGCATATATATTTATATGTACATACATATATGCATATATTCATAAATACACATATACACAGTTATATATATGTATATAACAAAGTGATATATATATATATATCACTTTGATATATATATATATATCAAAGAAAAAGAGACCAAGAATTTGGAAGACATTAAATGGGGACATGGAAAAGTTTGGAGAGAGGAAGGAGATAAATGATGACTTATATTTTAATTAAAAATTAAAAAATTAAAATGACCCCAAAAAGCAACAGAAGGTGAACAATTTGCCTCAGGAACAATACCCAAACTTAATGTTCTTACATATATGTACCTACACACACACACACAGACAGACACACACACACACAAAAAGGGGGCAGCTGTGGTGGCAGGGGGGGCGGGAAGTGGAGGGGGAAGTGAGGAAAATTTCTCTATACAGATCCCACAAGTAAAACAGCTATAAGGTTATAAGATTTTGGATATGTAAAAAAAAAAAAAAAGATGGTGAATATATGTAACATAGTCAGTCCCTAATTAAATGGTCCTTCATTCAAATTCATCCATCAAAATCATAAGACAGACCTGTGTTCCTGTTCCCTGTGTATTACTTCCCTACTGAAGGATTCACTGAGTTCTTTATCCTTTTAGGGAGGGTCTTTTTCCACTTCTGAGTATCATGAACACAGAGGTGCTATGCCATGTGGTCTCTGACTTTACCTCTCCTATCTCTAAATGAACACTCCATGTTCTTTTCTTATTTTCATCAAAAAAAGTTTTATCTTAAATCAATTAAAATCAAGTTTACTAGTTATTTTGGTAGAATGATTCCTTGATATAAAATATATTGTTATAGTAAATGCATAATGAACATAGTATCTTTCTTCTTTAGAGTTTTCCTAAGCTCTTGAATATATAATCTAATTTTTAAAACATATGCTATACTTTCCTCTTGTTAGCTTGTCTTTTGTTATAAAAAATATTGGTCATGACACTCAGGGTCAATGAGGCTTTTACAATGGCCTTTATGATAATAGGCCATAATTAAAAGGCTAGGAGTATAACCAGTGTGTGTGTGCATGTGAGTGTGTGTGTGCATGTGTGTACCTGTTTGTGTAGAGATCAGAGGTCACCACCAGATGTCTTTCCCAATCTGTCTCCGGCTTACATTGTAAAATAGGGTCTTTCACTGACCCTGGAGCTTACTAGTTTAGCTAGGCTGGTTAGCCAGTTTGCTCTAGAGCGCTTTCTCTAAATTCCCTAGCTTGGGGAATTACAGATGTAAACTCCACACCCAGCTTTTGCATTGTTACTGAGGGTCTGAATTCATGTCATTGTGCATTTGCATAAGGCATTTTATATACTGAGCTAGCTCTCCAGTCTCAGCAACCAAAACTGTATGCATGTACTTCAAGATCAATAATTTATTTCCAGCAGCCTTTATTCTGGGTGTAGATTTTGAGTTCTGAACTGCTATGCTTATTTAGCTGACAGCCTTTTCCCATCATAACGCACCCAATATGATATCCAGGAATATTATTACTGATGGGCTAGACACTGTCAGTGGCTCCTCCAGGATTTACAGCCTAGTGAAAAGTAATCATTTCATTTTCTTAGACCAGCTTTAACATGTTCTATCCGTCAATTAGAAACTGTGTTCATTCCCACAACACGCCCTGCTGTTTCTAACATTACTGAACATATCTTTCAATGATTCTGTGCACTTTCATTTAGGCTTTAGTCAACAGCAAAGACACACTCTCCAGAAATCATTTCACATTCATTCCCTGGGAAGTTTTGCAAATTGCACCAGCTCATGCATGCCACAAATACTTCTACCCGTGTACTTTCCTATCTATCACTTTCTACTTGTGGAATTTTTAGTACACATTGTGTTTTTTATTATCCTCTAGCATAGAACATGCACAATTCAAATTTGAACAAAGTGTTTGTCACAGTTTTGTTTGTTTGTTTATTTATTTGTTTTACATTTCATTCTAGAGACAATATATTCAGAGAACAGACAGGTGTCATGGTGAAATTACTGTCTAGGAATCTATAATACATAATTATCAATGATCAAATTAACCTAGAAACTAACATACCTGTAAATTAAAAACAAAATACTTTGAAATACCTCACAGAATACTCTCCTCTCATTGGCTCAACAAATTTAAAAGATCAAGAAGAAAACAAAGGTCTGGCATTATCAGTACACTGTGAGGAAAGCCAAACCCACGAGTCCCACCAGCAGCTGTTGAGTCCCATTATCCTTTAGGGACCTCTACTCAGGGAAGGTCACATTCTTGGCTTCACTTCAGAAAAAAATTTCAGATTGTGCCAATTTAAGGCACAGGGAGGGTTTATCAGAAGGATATTTTTATTGTATATTTAAGCAGAGGAGTTAAGGGAGAGATGCTCTGTAAAAAAAGACATAAGGAAACATACACACACACATATACACAAACACACACACACATGCATACATACATACATACATACATACATACACACAATGGATATATTCCTAGTTTTTTAATAATGGTCTTTTATCATAAAGGCCATTGTAGAAGCCTCATTGACCCTGAGTGGCACCCAGGAAAGCCCAGGAATGGGCCCTCGACTTAAAGTTGTACCTCATTGCATTTACAGTAGCCACTTAGTATTTTGGTATGTTCTAAAGTTAATCCTTCAGTGATCACAATGTGGTCCCAAAATGTTTTAAAATTGCGGCTAAGATAAATCCCTAGAACACAGCCATCGAGGAAGTTAAAGTAGACAGAAGTTAATAGTCATCTGTGTCGTGCTGTGGTGGTGCACGCCTTTAATCCCAGCACTTGGGAGGCAGAGGCAGGCGGATTTCTGAGTTCGAGACCAGCCTGGTCTACATAGTGAGTTCCAGGACAGCCAGGGCTACACAGAGAAACCCTGTCTTGAAAAAAAAAAAAAAATAGTCGTCTGTGTAGTATTGTAGTATTCACAAAACATATTGAAAAAGAGGAATAAGGCTATCCTAGAGGCCTTATCCACACACAGGCCTCAAACCTGGTATGTTGTCATTTAACACTCTTTTTTGAAAGTATATCCGCATAAAACAAATATTGCTTCTATGTTAGCCACCTTCACAGAAAACACTGTTAACTATAATGGAGTTCTTGACACAAACCTGGCATGAGGAGTTCTTCATCAGTGTCTAGACAGGAAGACCTTCCTTTTCCCTCATACCTTACGATCTGTTCTAGTTTCTACCTTGCCTTAGCAAGAGCTTAACAGAGAGCAGAGTGCGCTGGTGCAAAATATGCCTTTCTGGGATGAGGAATGTTCTGAGCAACAACAATTAAAAACAAACAAAACAAAACAAACGAAAAATGTAAGAAAACTCTGTTCTCATTCTCTTCTAGGAAAGGCAGAAACTCTTGACCAGAGGAGACAGACCTGGCCTCTTATTGATCCCATGAAGACACCAGAGAATGCTCTATCAAAAGCCAAACTTTAGCTCTATCAAAAAACCAACCTTTAGCTCCATCAGACCCTTTACACAGTATTGCCCTAGAAACCCTTTCCTTTTGTCTTATTCCTCAGGGAAATTGTGTTTGCTCAGATGAGATATTAGTTGAACTCTTGTCAATATACTGAGTGTCTCCATGGGTACACAAAGTTCCTGTTATAAACTTCTTATTTCTTTGTTCTAACTTACCTTTGGACAGGTCTGATTTTTAGAAATCTAAGCAATGCCCCTAAGTATGGAGAGGGAAAAAAAGACTATTTCTCTTCCTACACAGGAAAGTAGATCTGAACTTCCCTGGTGGACCGTCACCAAGGCACTCGGGTAGGCTAGGTATACACAGAGAAGTTAAAGGAGAAGATCTTGTACTATGTAACTTAGGGTTTTCATTGCTATGATGAAACACCAGGACCAAAGCCACCTGGAGAGGAATTAGTCTATTTGGCTATGCTTATGACTCACTGTTCATCATTGAAAGAAATAACGACAGGAACTCAAACAGGGCAGAACCCTAGAGTCAAGAGCAAATGCAGAGGGCATGGAACAGTGCTGCCGACTGCCTGGCTTCTTACAACTTGCTCAGCTAGCTTTCTTTTATTATTGTTATTATTGTTGTTATTATTATTATTATTATTATTATTATTAATTTTCTTTTTTTACATTTCAAATGCTTTCCCGGAAAGTTCCCTATACCCTCCCCCCTCCCTACTCCCCTACCCACCCACTCTTACTTCTTGGCCCTGGCGGTTCCCCTGTACTGGAGCATCTTTCTTATAGAACCAAGGACCACAGCAAGGGGTGGCATCACCTGCAATGAGCTGGGCCTTTCTGCATCAATCACTAAAAGATGCTCTACAGTCTTGCATACAGCCTGATCTTACAAAGGTGTTTTCTTAATTGAGGTTCCCCCTTCTAGAACATGTTGTGGATAACCCTGGGGCATTTGGTGTTAATTCCTTTCTCCTAGGAGTGGTTACGGATTGAGTCAGCACTCAGGTGATTTCCTGTAAACCGGCTTCCCACCTTAATTTGTAAAATAAAGGAGAGCTGATGATTGGGCAGATAAAAGGGAAGGTGGAGCAGAAGTTGGAGAGAGGAGGAGGAGAAAATGGAAGAGGGAGAGGACACAGAGGAAGATGAAACATAGAGCAGAAGCACATGGCCTGTAGAATCCTCAAGTTCTAAGGGGTCTCATAGATGTGGAAGATGGTAGTGTAGCCGTAGATCTGCCCAATCTAGGCACACAGTATGTATTCATATTAACCTAGTCGTGTTTTCATTGCCTGGCATATTTGGGTTGGAGATTTACCACAACAAGAATGTCTCTATCCTGTGTCAGGTTGCCATGAAACTGGACAGTACAATTATCAAAAATACTTATGTTTATTTTTTTTAAATTTTTAGCTCATACATACTTTTTGATATAATAGAAAAATCTTACAAATTAAAGTGTGTAATAATTTATAGCTTGGTCTTCACAAAGTACTAATTGAATTTTATTAAAACATTGTCTATGCTTTTTGAATGAATTTCTCCTTTTTCTTGTTGCCTATAATTCATAGGTTTTGCCTTTTTAATGAGTCCTAAAATTATTACATGTTCCTTTCACAATTTTTTAATTAGTCACTGACCTTGACTGGCTGATCCAGTTTCTCTATTTTGTCTTTATGGCCTCATATTCTAAAAATATTGATTTAAAATTATAACTTGGTTCCTTTCACTCTCTAAAGCACCTATATTTCCAAAAGAATACATAGATTTTTGAGCATAGAGGAAGAAAAGAATACAATCCCTGCTTTTAAGATACCCAGTGTACATACAATCATCACAAATGATATTGTGTTCATACATGCATGCTGAATTTTAGAACCAAAACATGTATCCTGTTAATGACATCATAGCTAACTATACATGCTGGGGAGCTATTTTGCCATCCAGAGAAAAGAATGGATCAGTTGTTTTGTTGATATTTTGTTTTCTTTTAGACTTGTAGTTGGCTCTTATAAGCACTTTTACTGAACTTAAAGGGAACACCAAGCTTAGTCTATCAAAGGCTTCTGAAACTACATGATTATTTTTATACATTTATATTTATATCATTTGGTTGCAGATTTGCCATTGATTTCTGTACAAAGTCCCTTAGGACACTGGAATAGTTACGGCTTTTATTCATTTCTTTACTTGAATTACCTTTTAAAAAGCCATGCATGCCATGAGTAATTTTCTCATAACAAAAGGTCAGAGTTGAGTTATGGCTAAGATGTCAAAAACGCTGGGAAAGGTAAGTGCTCTGAGAGTCTCATCAGCCAGCCACCTTTCTCTAGGGTTTTACTATCTTTTCTTAATCTGTGTTATGTCTTCCCCATGGGTGGACTATTTCATGTGGTGGTTTGTACTTTTTTTTTTCATGAAAGGGTGACATTTCTTTATGTCAAGAAAAATAAAAAGACTATGTTGTTATTTTTAGACATTGCATCACTTGTTTGTTTATGACACAACTTTAAGAGAAACTAACTGAAGGCAAACGCTTCTCAATTTATTTAAAGAAATTCTTCAAAATCTCTATGCTTTTTAATATTTCTATACATCCCAGAATAGCTACACTTAGGATAATCTGGGCAATTCTTTTAAGTAATTTTCCAACTTGCATCTTCTCATAAATATTTTCTTTTGCAAGCTTCTATTTTTTAATAGTCTCTTAAGTGATCAGAAATTTTGACTCCAGTATATATATACTAACTCCAAATGTAGGCATTAGTCCTGAGAACCCTTTGATATAAGAGAATATATAAAACCTCTCTGAGAGTAGAATAAACCAGTATCGTTGTGGTGGTTTGTATATGCTTGGTTCAGGGAGTGGCACTATTAGGAGGTGTGGCCTTGTTGAAATAGGTGTGGCCTTGTGGAGGAAGTGTATCACTGTGGGTGTGGGTTTTAAGACCCTTGTCCTACAGGCCTGGAAGCCACTCTTCTCCTACCTGCCTTCAGAACAAAAGGTGGAGGAACTGGAGAAATGGCTCAGCAGTTAAGAGCACTAACTGCTCTTTCAGAGGTTCTGAGTTCAATTCTCAGCAACCACATTGGTGGCTCACAACCATCTGTAATGTGATCCAATGCCCTCTTCTGGTATATCTGAAGAGAACAACCGTGTACTGATATAAATAAAATAATTTAAATAAATAAATGTTAAAAAAGAAAAGAGATGGAACTCTCAGCTCCTCCAGCCCCACATCTGCCTGAGTTCGCCATGCTGCCATGCTCCTTCCTTGGTGATAATGGACTAAAACTCTGAACCTGTAAACCAACACTAATTAAACGTTGTCCTTTATAAGACTTGCTGTGGTCACGGTGTCTGTTCACAGCAGTAAAACCCTAAGACAATCAATCCTCCATCTTGTATTCTTAAGACTGAACCTCAACAGAGATGGCAGACTCAGACTCCAAGTGACTCTTAGGTGGCATTGCAGGGAGACGAGTCATCAAGAGGCAGTCTTTAGAATCACCATCTCCCTGTCTGTCTGTGAGTATGGAAAGAGACAATCCTAACTCCTACAGCCCAGCCACCCCACTTTACATCTGTGTACATAGTTTTGATTTATAAGCTATTAAACTTAGGCCCATGTACTTGAAGACCTGGTCCCCAGTTGCTGGTTCAAAAGCTGTTGGATTTTTTGTTTTTTAACTGTTGGTTGACTCTTTGTGAGTTTCACATTCTGTACCCCAGTCAACACTTATCTCCCGGTCTCCCATATCCACCCTTCACCCTTGCAACCTCCCCACTAAAATAAACACACAGCAAGTAAACAACTACAACAACCAAACAAAAACAAATCAAAACAAAACACTCAAATAACAAAGCATAATAAACATCCCATCTTGGACGTTCCACCGTGAGTTACTACACAGTATATCACTCTGTCTACACATCTTAACTTGCATTGCGGTGAGTCATTTTTCTGGTGTGTGATCTCTGGCTTCTGTAACACCATCCACATTGGATCCTCATCTGGACTCCTCCTGGTTCCTATTGTTGCTTTCTTGAAACTTTGGAATAGGAGGACTGTCCTTTTGACGTGCCCCAACAACTCGAAGATGATACATACTTGGGGGAGGCCCAATTCAGAGCCCTGGATCTGGGCCTAGGTGGTAGCTGGGCTGATCACCTCACATGCTCTCCCTTACCCATACCACCAGGGCTAGCTCTGCAGCACTGCCCCCAATAGCCCTTCGCCCCCAAAAGCCACCATGTGCAGAGTCATCTCTCCTGATCTCATGCCTGCTGTCTGGCTAACCTCTACCCAAGCCACCAGACACAGCTCCACCTGTGCTGTCCAGTCAAGGTTTGGAACCCACTCTCCAAAGCACTGCAGCCTAAGAGGGGTAGGGCCAGCTCTCTGGCTCTCAAGACTTTGAAGGCTGGCTCACCCTTGTGTTTGCCATCAAAGCCAGCTCCACTGTATTACCCAGGGAAAGTGCAAGGCCTGCTCTCCAGAGTGATGCAGCCAGTGAAGGGGCAAGGTCAGCTCACCTGTTCTCATAACTCTCAGCTCTTTATATTGCCTCTGTATAAGGTGGCAACAGTAGAAGGGACAGAGCATCTCCCCCCCCCCTTGCCTCTACATGTCCCCCAGGTTATCTCAAAACAGAAGAGTAGAGGGGCCAGTTCACCTCTGTACCCTCCACCAGGGCCAGCACTACTGTGCTGCCCAGGTAAGATGCAAGGCCCTCTCTCCCGATTGCTGCAGTTGGTGAGGGGCAGGAATAGCTCTCCCGCTCTCATGACCCTGGGACCATCTCTCCTGACTGCCACAGGTGGTGAGGGGCAAGAGGAGATATGGAAGTAAGGCATCACCCCTACATGCATGCCACCTCATGGCAGATGAATGGTAGCGCCAGCTCTCCTGTGCTTTCACCCCCAATCCCCGGGACTGGAACACCTATACTCCCCGTTCAGCAATGCTGTGTTGTACAGATGAGGTTCAGGGCTTTTTCTCCCCAGTTCTGCTGATGGTGAGAAGCTCAGGACCCTGTGGACAGTTGTCTCAAATGCTGGAGGTGACTGCGATGGCATCACCTCTGCATCCATGCTGTCCCATGGCAGACAAGTGGGTAGCAAGGTCGGCTCTCCCAAACACACGCCCTTTCGGCTGGCTCACCCACAACCTTGCCACTAGGACCAGTGCTCCTGTGTGGGGCACAGGGACCCCTCTCCCATGTGCTGCAGCTGCGAAAGATGTGGCATCTCTCCAGAGTGACTCTTCCAGTGAGGGGTGGGGCAGTTATGCCTAGCCCCTGGACATCCATGTCAACCCTGGCAGCTGCCCTGACCAGGGACATCCTCATGCTTTCTAATGGTAATATGAGCCAAGGACATTGACGCTGGCTCCTGCTCCTGCACAGGCCCAGACTCAGACATGTTCCTAAGTGGTAGGTCTGACTGGGACCTCAGCATGGCCCCATGTGGCAGAGCTGGCCAGTCATAGCAGGCTACTCCTCTCCACCTTTGAGTCTCCAGTTCCACTTCCCTTCAAAATGCTCAAGCTTCTCTCCTTCTCTTCCTCTCTCATCTGACCACCACATTCACATATATTGTGGTGGCCCCTGCTACAGGCTGGCCATGTGCTGGAGGGCATGTCTCTGGGTGGCATTGTAGTCCATAGGTGTTTGTTTGTCTTTCTCCTCCTGTGCTGCACTGTCTGGATTTGATTTTATTATTTTATTTTATTTCATTTTATTATTTTATTTTATTTTTATTTTTATTTTATTTTTATGAGTCCTAGGCATAAGACAGCTTTAGCCACCAAGCCAGGCATCAAGCTAGGATGAACAAAGGACTGCCACCTGCTCTGCCCCTGACTGATGTAAGATCAATGATAGCAACAAGGTGTTTATTAGTTCATTGATAGGGGGTCAAATTTGTCTGCCTGTGTATCTGTGTGTGTGTGTGTGTGTGTGTGTGTGTGTGTGCGCGCGCGCGCGCACGCGTGCACGCGCATGCCTTTATTTTATCTTGCTTGGTATAGGGATAGAAGGATAGGATGTCTTTCTTTACCTGTCCTGAGGATCAAGACCGAGGTGCTTGTAATGGAAAATAACTGATAAGAGAAAAGCAGAATACATCTCCTGAGCGGGAATTATACATGATATAAAAGAGTGTGGAGATCAAAGACATAAGAAACATGATATTTATGATTCAGTTTGATTGGAAAAAATGGAAAACTCCAACATTAACACACGGACTCGAGGCTTTGTCCAGATTCACGGACTCTGGATGTAGCCTTTCCTCTTTGAGGGGATGGAACAGCAGCTTTGTAGAATAAGGAAGAAAGTTATAGGTTTTAACATCCCATTTTCTGGGCTGGTTACAGTTAGAAAAGTGTGCAGAAAGAGAAGAGAGGGAAGGTGAGAACCCTGCTTCTCCTTGTGGACTCTCCTCTGAACTTCTGTTCAAATAGTGTAACAGCATCATGTTCCGGGCCCCCGCTTTGGTATAGCGTTCTTATATTCTTTAATTTTCCTATTTCTGAACCAAAATGCTACAGTTCCTTGTTTTATTAAGGGAGAGCTTAAACAACTAAAATCTTTGCTGTCAATGCTGTAAAACAAGGAGGGCACCAGCAGACATTTAGTTCTGGATTATCACATCTAACTAGGGGCACCTCATTAATCTTCCATTTTCTTCTCCGGATTCCAAATCGACACACTTAGGCGATTTAACACTAACTGAAATGATTAATAGGTTTCTCCAGAACTAACCTAATTGCTATGACACTAAAGACAAGAATGTTACAAAAGATAAAGCGTGGAGACCCAAACTACCTCCCTTCTAGGTGGCAATCAGCCACTAAAGCAATTCCAGGACTCCTTTGAGCAACAAACAAATGACCAGTGCCGAGAGTAGTTTTGTCTGGCAGGAATTCTCATGCCTAGCTCACTGTTTCATGCCTCCTCTGAAATTTTTGCCACTGAGTGTTTTCACACACACACACACACACACACACACACACATATACACACACACACAAATCCTCTGAAAGATTCTAATTTATTTTCCATAGTTCACCTCCATATAGCAACATATTCCTATGTATAGTATATTTCATTTTTGCTTAATAGTAACCTAACATTAAAGGACTATGTAGGTACGGCTAACAAATAAAAGACCATAGTCTGAAAAGTCCAAAGTCACATTTGTGACTTCTGTATATTTAGAAGAAAACCACCCATCAAAGTAGCAAATACGTTGTTTCCAGGTTGGGGATTGATTTTCTCTCTTAAGGTGACCTACTGGTCAACTGTCTACTGAGTTATAACTCATCAAAATGATATATCAGAATTAATCATCAAATAAATTTTTTTCTAGTACGATTATTTTCCTTTGGTTTTGTTTTAAAATGTTTATACCCATATAAGACCTGCCTTTTAGATTGCATAATTGTTTTCATGACAAACCTGTCCCCCAAAGTTATCATCTATCAATAGATAGGTCATTAGTGGGGGGGAGGGATATATTTTCTTTCATGTTGCTTACATATCTGTGATATAAACACATACTTGTCAGTTTTTAAAATATGGAGATGTTGATGTGGTTGGATATGTGTGTGTGTGTGTGTGTGTGTGTGTGTGTGTGTGTGTGTGTGTGTGTGTTCAATCCCATCCTCTTCTTGGGATGCCCAGGACCCCAGGGATCCCCTACTACAGCAGAGTTTGTCAGTTCAAAGAAAAATATTTTCTCTGCTTTTGTGTTTTGTGAACCTAGTATTTTATTAAGCTGTTTAAAAAGACACTTCAGCTTTCTTTAGGTCCTTTACTCAGTGGCTCTGCCCCCACTGAGTTTTTATTGTGTAAATTATTGCAATCTGGTTAGCTCCTTCCGGCTTTTTTTTTTTCCTGAACAAAAGGGGTCTGCAAGTGCTAATCAAAATGTTGCAATTTACATATTAATGAATTTTCATAATGACAATTTCTGTATACACTGAGTGAGCTAAAGAGGGACTTTTTACTCTGGTTTTGTTTCTGTTTTGTTTTTTTGCTTTGTTCTTTTTTGTTGTTTTTGTTTTCGTTTTGTTTTGTTTTTTTGTAAGAATGATACCACCACCAAACTCTGATCTCGAGAATTATCTTTAAAATTTCCCAAAACCGATTGGAATCACATTAATATACTTTCAAGGGATGCCAAAAACTGGAGGTCTGAGCTATCCCTGTGATGTTGTACTGTTTCTGGGGAATTTCTGTATACATCTGTGCGGTTACAATGCCACAAACTGCTAAGAATCCATTTGGCAGTTAGGACACTGCACACAATCAGGGAGTAAGCGTTTTCAGGAAAGGAAAACAGTCCACTTAAAAGGACTGAAGACCAGTACTGCAGGAGAGCTCTGGAGATGGGGCCCAGCTGTTTGCATAGAATAGAGGTGATTTCCTGATGCCAGCAAAACATCCAGAAGAAACATTATAACCAGTACAAGTGCAGATGATTGCCAAAGAAGCTCTCAAATAGAAGAACCACAAAAGATGGAGAGGAAATGAATTAAGTGACCATTCTGATAGCAAGGTACTTTGAATATAGAACTAGTTTGTCTCTTTAGAACGTATCACTGAGCAGTGAGCTGAAAACCCTGTCAGCAATGTGCTCTCCCACAGACATTATGTTCATAAATGAAAAGATATAATCCAGTAATCATCATTTGTCAATTAATAAGTCTCAGAATATCCAGGCAAGAGCACAACTTGAGTCATATTTTCTTTACTTACCAAAAGGTATAATATAATGCTATGAGGATGATTATTTCAAATAATAGCACCCTAAAATGTAGCATTCCGACATTAAAGCAGAGGAGACAAATTTGTGTAAATTCTTATAGTATTAGCTAATATTTCATGTGAAAAGTGCCCTATGCTTAACACTTAAAATAATTGGGGCTTTTTTCTAAATCCTACTTCTTTAAAAAAAGAAATTGATGAAAATTGGTCATTGGTTAGCTTTTCCCGGAGGTAACACTGTAACAGTTGATGTGTTTTCTGTATAAAAAGAAATCATTTAGTGTCCAGGACCAGCAAAGCTTCCAGAAGATTAAAAAGCCATATTCCTATTCCTAACCATTACCTAGTGCACTATAAACTCATGTTTAAATCTGAAAATCAAATGCAGAGTGGATAGATCTCAATCATGGGCTTGACTTCAGTCTAAGCTATGTGAGTATGTCTTTATTATCATCTGATAAAGAAGAGACTGCTCCTGTTTTGAATTCATACAATGGAACCCCAACAAGTAAAAAAATGATAAAGCAGGTCGTGCTTCTTCTCGCAGGAGAAAGAGACCACCCATTCAACCGAATTAGACAACAACATGCCAAGAGGCACTGGTCCAGTCAATGACTGGTGCCTGAGAGGGCTACTATGCAGATACATGGGACCACTTCTAGCCACATCTGGCCTCTTGAATATGCAAGTTGGCACATGCCTGCAATGGGAACAAAGAACACCACTGCCCAAGCCATTTGCCCTAAATCCTTTACTATTTCAGGGTAATTTCTTATATCAAAGGAGGATGCTTAAAACCAGAAAACTCTCATCTGTGCCCTTCTGATCGTAGAAACTTGATTTTTCTTCCTTTTCTTCGCTTCAGTGGTTGGTTTCCGAACAGCTTCAATCTGGCCTCAGGCCTCTGAACTGTTGATTGCTCATGTTCAGGTATTGATTTCAGGTTGTGCCAATTCATTGAAATTGTACTTAATTTCAAAGAACCTCCATCACTTGCTGGAAGACCAGTTTGTGTGAAAGTGGACAAATGACTTCCCTCCGGGAAACCTGACCTCTCCCAACCATAGGTATATATAGAGTTTCCAATGACAGAGAGTAATTGTCCTAATATTTTACTGGTTATTGCATGGTTCTCAATTGTTTCCTTTTCCAAGGGGCAAAAATTATTTTGCATAATTTTGTTCACTGTTGTTTTTTCTCACCACATCTAGATTAGTTATATAATAAAATGTACTCACCATTATTCCTGTAACATTAAGCTGAATTGTAGATAACTCATTTATAAACAATTACTAGCAATATTTTATGCCAAACTGTCATCTAGAGTTTAAGTGTACAACAAACTCAAGAATACACACACACACACACACACACACACACACACCAGTAACTCATTGGACACACAGTTCTTATAATTGTTTTCTAATTCTATCTTCATAACCATCAAATTCTGTACGAGTCTGATTGCTGACAAGCTTTTTACTAAAACTCATTGTGTCTCATCAGTTTATTTCTACCTGTGATGCTATTGTCCCACTATTATCAGGTTAGGATGCACAAAGGCTTATAACTTGTCTTCAATGTTTTTTGTTCTTAGAGATGGACATTTGATAGATTCCAACCCTCATCAAAGAGACGTGTACTTGTAACAGACAGGAACCATTACAGAAAAACATAGCTGATCAAATTATAGAGAAAAAGTAACTAGTTGTGGTACCCAGCCACAACTGATGTATCTATAGCACAATTCATGCACCTAAGGCTTGCAGAAGAGAGGGCAGACAGACTGCAAGTGCCAAAAGAAAACAGAGATGACATCTCCTAGAAGTGTCAGAAAAGCTACATTCATGAAGTATGACCAACACAGCTGCCTACACATGACCCCAGCAAGGACCATACCAACAGTCATGTTAATGAGGAAGGGGGAAGTCCATGAAGCTTCAATCCTAGGCAAAGAATTACAGGCAGTTAAAAATTGCTGAGGAGGAGAAATAGTCTTCCCCAGAGAAGACCACATCAAACACCACCTAGTCTTCTAATAGCAATGGGTTAGTCCTGAAAATATACATACAGGTAACTGGGAAAGTTAAATTTATATACTTAAGAATACATATGTGCATAACAATAATTAAAGAAGTGAAGACCAGGAATTTGAAAGAGAACAAGCGAGAGTGTCTATAGGAGGACTTCGAGGGAGAAAAGAGAAGAAGAAAAACAATAAAGTTATATTTTAACTTCAGTAAATATTGTTTGATGAGGTGCATTTTGGCCTGTGTCACAGCTTCAGTTGTCAACTCAACACAAAGAATTGCCTCCTTTAGATTGGACTGTATGTCTACAGGGCATGTTCTTGGTTGCTAACTGATACAGAAGTGTTTGGCCTACTATGGCCAGTACTGTCCCTAGGCAAATGGGCTGGCCTTTATTGGCGAGTTATGTTAACTGTGTACCTGAAAGCAAGCACCAAGCATTAATCATGTAGGTTGTATGCCTCAGTTCCTGCCTCCAGGCTCCTGCCTTGAGTCTCTGCTTTGGTTTCCCTAGATGTTGGCCTATATACTATAAGATGAAACTTCCCCAGGTCAGTCTTCTCGTCTTTTTAATTACAACAACCAAAACAAAACTGCCTGTTCTCAATTTAATTCAAAGCAGTAAGAATATAGTTGAACTCTTTTTGTTTCAAGAGAGAAACTTAAAAGGTCAGAAAGCAGAATGGCTTACTAATTCTGTTGAATTGGTCCCCAAAGTCTCCTTGCACTTACAGATTTTTGCCAACACAATGTTTTTATGGGTAAATTTCAGGTTATAAGAAGAAAAACAAAAAGGCAATGTGTTCAGTTGGTTTTCTTGCTCTAGGGAAGTAAATCTAAAAAATGCATTAAAAGTCTATTAAGCCAATCCTACTGAACGAAAACCTGAATATACCTTTTAGTAATGTCACCAATGCCAAAGAATGGCCTCATTAATATTTCAGCTGATCTTCTGTCTAACATTGAGGGAAAACAAAAAGATCACTTCTCACCCAGCTCAGGGTGCATAGCTGAGACAGGGTTAACAAAGAAAGAAGTCAAAAAAGGGCATTGTGCATACGTATTCATTTCTGTAAGGATTAGGTGACAACAGAGTCTTTCAAGGTAAAGGTACTATATATGTAATGAATTAAATGAAGCTATAGAAAGCTATGCAGTGTGATTGCACACAGGGAATATGCTCCAATCCTCACAGCTAGGCAACACCTGAGTCTTTTGAGTCCCAAGTGATCTTCAGTGTCCCGATAAGGGTGTCCTTCACCTCCGTGTGGAGTGGGCACCCCTTCTGTCAGGATCTTATGGCTTGTGTCAGAGCAGGAAGAGAGAAAACAAGAGGGTGAGGGTGTGAGGTGTCTTGCCTGTTGCCATGCCAAGGTCGGGGGTGGGGACATATCTCAAATCCCATCAACATTACATTTTTAACATCAACTTTTCCATGTTTACAATAAAATTTATTTCAAGTATTTGATACAGTAATTTGAAAATAATTATCCTAACTTTAAATGGCTTAAAAGATGTTGGTAAGTACATTTTGAACATAAAACTCCACAGATACATAAATTTTCACAAATAACTATTTAACAAAAACAAACCTACCAAAAAGTAGCGAGGATCCAGACACCTCTTAGTGCTATTTCATTCCTTTAAAAAAAAATGTGTTTTGTTTTTAATCTGCTCCTCTTTTATCCCTGATTCCAAATCCTTCTTCCTGAGGTTCCCCCTTGTAATGTGCTAAGTAAAAATAAGGGAGGCCTATAATACTATTTATTCTCAATGGTCTGCACAGGTCTTCCCAGAAGAATCTAATAAATTATGATGAATGTTTAAGGATCCTCAATGTACTTCCTTTTGCAATTAATCTCTCTACACCCTCCTTCATAGGCACTCCTAAGTTCCTCAAGGAAGGCCTACCTTCCTCCCACCCTTCTTTCCCTTCTCTTTTTTCTACTGTGTGTATGTGCATATGTATGTGCATGCACGCATAAGTGTGTGCTGTACGTGTGTCTGTGTGTGCACGTTCACACACGTATACACGGGTCGATATGTGTGCATGTTTGTTGCTGAAGAGTACACATCTGTGCACATGGATGTACATCTGGTGCCCAGAGGTAGAACTTTGATCTTCATTCTTCAATAGCATGTTTTGGAGAGAGTGTCTCTCACTGGGACCTGGGGCTTACTGAGTGGATGATGCTAGTTGTCCTAGGAGCGCCAGGGATCTGCCTACCACCTCCTTTTCTGGGGTTACAGATGTAGCCATGCTTGGCTTTTTATGTGGGTGCTGGTGATCCAACTTAGGTCCTTGTGACTAAGCAGCAAATACTTGACTGGCTAAGCTCTCCCCATTGCAATGTCAATTGTTTCAGAATGTTCCCATTACAAGGACTTCTCACTGGGGGGAGACTTCTGCGCAGAATCTTGAAAGCATATCATTAACTGGACAGGATTTTTTAAAAAGCACATGGTTTTTAATAAGGACACATGCTCCACTGTGTTCATAGCAGCCTTATTTATAATAGCCAGAAGCTGTAAAGAACCCAGATATCCCTCAACAGAGGAATGGATACAGAAAATATGGTACATTTACACAATAGAGTACTACTCAGCTATTAAAAATGATGAATTCATGAAATTCTTAGGCAAATGGATAGAACTAGAAAATATCATCCTGAGTGAGGTAACACACGTGATATGCATTCACTGATAAGTTGATATTAGCCCCAAAGCTCCAAATAACCAAGATACAATTCACAGACCACGTGAAGCTTAAGAAGAGAGATTAAAGTGTGGGTGTTTCAGTCCTTCTTAAAAGGAGAACAAAATACTCACAGGAGCAAATATGGCAACAAAGTATAGAGCAGAGAATAAAGGAAAGGCCATCCAGAGATTGTCCCACCTTGGGATTCATCCCATATACAGTTACCAAACCCAAACATTATTGTGGATGCCAAGAATTGCATGCTGAAAGAAGCCTGATATGGCTGCCTCCTGAGAGGCCCTGCCAGAGCCTTACAAATATGGAGATGGATGCTTGTAGCCAACCATTGTACTGAGTGTGGGGTCTCCAATAAAGGAATTAGAAAAGGGACTGAAGGAGTTGAAGGGGATTGCAACCCCACAGGAAGAACAACAATATCAACCAATCAGACATCCCAGAACTCCCAGGGACTAAGCTATCAACAAAGGAGTACACATGGCTCCAGCTGCATATGTTGCAGAGGATGATCTTGTCATGTATCAATGGGAGGAGTGGTCCTTGGTCCTATGAAGGCTCAATAGATGCCCCAGTGTAGGGGAACTGAGGGTGGGGAGGTGGGAGTGGGTGGGTGGGTGGGTTCAGGAACACCCTCATAGAAGGGGGATGGAGGATGTGATAGGAGACTTCTGGGGGAGGGGGAAGTGGACCAGGAAAGGGAATAACGTTTGAAATGTAAATAAAGAAAATATCCAATTAAAAAAGCACATGTTTAATATCTTTGCACTAATCAGAAGTGGTAAGCTTTTTATTTTCTTTGCAAGTATCATATTTTTCTCTTTGAAACTAAACATATAAATTGTTTATATTTATCCCATAAAGTATTTAGTACATCTATTCCCCTAAACATACACACATTTTTATGCATGTACACATATGCCCAGTATATTAATAGTGTCAGAAGCAACAGTGTCCCATTACTCATCAAATATGAAATCTACTATTTGATTACTAATAGCCAGCTTATGTGATCTTAATATTTGGAAAATACATGTGAGCTTATGTTATATGAAAGCTTATCATTACAATTATTAACTGTTCCTTAGAGAAGTAATGAGTTCCAAGGGTCATTTCTCTTGTCGGCTGACACCAAAACACATGCATTTTTCCTCATGTTGCTTTGTTTCAAATATGTTGTCATTTTCTTAAACTCCATGTGGAAATGGGTTTCGCGCTGTTTTCTTACCATATGGAATCCAAAGACTTTCTATACTTTGTTTGCCTTGCTGAATAGTCAGACTTTTCACACTCTGTAATTTCCTATTCTCTCGTGCTATTTCTATTTAAAAATAATTTCACATTCAGTATTCCCTACACTTCACTTTACTGAATGCTCTGATCCTTTGAGCAGAGGGCTGGCACACAGCGGCTTCTCTGTTTGTCTATGTTTTATACCGCTCTGCTACCAACTCTGTCTCTATGACACAGAGAGTAGAAGATACCCGATCAACACTGGTGGCCAAAACTAAATGTCATGTCTTCCTAAGAATCCAGTACTGAAAACGTAGGCCTCATGCGGCTGTGGGAGGGACCCTGGTCTTTGTGAGGTAGTCAAGTGATGACATCATTCAGTCAAGCGCTGGTGAATGAGATCAGTGTTCATGTGTAAGGGATTCTAGAGTTTTCTCGAAGGCTCGCTCCCATTTGAAAATGCAATGAGTAGCTTAAGTACCCCACAAAGGGGAGGAAGAAACTGCCGAGACCTTATTCAGAGGTTTGGCCTGGACCCTCGGTAGAGGGATGGGGCCACACACCCACCTCCAAAATTTTAACCCAGAATTGCTCCTGTCTAAAAGAAATACAGGGACAAAGAGTGGAACAGAAACTATAGGAAAGGCCATCCAGAGACTGACCCCCCTCTCCCGCCCCCGGGGATCTATCCCACATGCAGACACCAATCCCAGACACTATTGCTGACACCAAGAAGTGCTTGCTGACAGGAGGCTGATACAGCTGTCTCCTGAGAGGCTCTGCCAGATCCTGACCAATACAGATAAGGATGCTCACAGTCAACCATCGGACTGAGCACAGAGACCCCAGTGGAGGAGTTAAGGGAAAGACTGAAGTAGCTGAAGGGGTCTTATCTGGCATCAATGGGAGGGGAGGCCCTTGGTCTTGTGAAGGCTAGATGCCCCAGTGTAGGGAAATGCTATGGCAGTAAGGTGCGAGTGGTTAGGTGGGCGGAGGAGCACCCTCAAAGAAGCAGGGGGAGGGGAAATGGGATTGGGGGGTTGCAGAGGAGAAACCGGGAAAGGGGATAACATTTGAAATGTAAACAAATAAAATATCCAATTTAAAAAAAAAAAGAAAGAAAGAAAGAGAATGCAGTGGGATGACAACAGTCGGCAACCCACATGAAGCCTCCACTAGAACCTGCCGGTATTGGCACCCTGACTGCAGCCTCCAGCTTCCCAAATGAAGAGGGAAAGATCTGTGTTGTCTGTAAGCTTCGCAATCTACGCAACTCCATCACTGCATCCCAAGCTGTCTAAGACACTGGGAAATGTTGATTGGTATTTGACTATCATTCTAAGTCTAGTGATTTAATTCCTAAATGAGTGATACTATGAACAACGGAATGTAAGGGGAGATTCTGTCGCTAAGGTCTTGTCAATTGGTTTTTGACTTGTCAATAAAGAAGGCGGGGTGGGGGCGGCAATTGCTGGACGGAAAGTATAGGTAGGACTTCCAGGTCACAAGAGGAAAAGGAGATGCAGGGAAAGAGAGAGATTATTTTTTCTGCCATGCTTTGGAGCGAGAAAAAAACACTAGTCATGTAAGGTCTCAGGGCAGCTGGTCCCTGCAGCCTCTGCTGTGGGCGAAGGGCAAGGATGTTGGTGGGGGCTGGATGATGCAGGCCACTAAGTTTAGGGCGAAGGGACAGATGGACAAGATGAATTGATGGGGCACACATTTCCAGGTGGGAAGTATGTGTACCCAGCAAATGAGCAGTGCGTGTGTCTTTTATCGGAGAATTCGAGGGTCTTGGGAGTGGGCTGGTGGGGTGGTCAACTCCCGGAGCTCAAGGTAGGTAGAAAAGGAAGCCGGGTGGTAGCTGGCTTTGCAGACCCCAGAGCTTAGCAGAGTGGAACAAAAGGGAGCCTGGAGGGGCCAGAGCTCGGGCAACAACTCCCAGGCAAAAGCAGAGCATGTTTATAAAACTACACGCAACAACTGAACATGAAGATACATGTGAATATTAGTTTGAAACAAAGAAGGCTAACATCCTAGCAGCGACAGAAGTCAGTACATGGTTAAAAACAACAACAACAACAAAAAAAAAAAAAAACCCAGAAAACAAGAATGTCATTTCAACTCACTGTGCTACAAAATGTCAAGTATGGATTAATAACCCTCAGCGTTTTAAAGAAACTATCATTAGAAGATTCATCTATTGCTTGTGATTGACTCCTGTGATTGCAGAGGTCATGTTCAGGTCTAAGAGCTGTTGGACCGGAGAATCGATAAGCAGTTCTGATCCATCCCAAAGTCTGAGAACTAAGAGAGAGGTTCAAACAGGTTCTGCTCTGAAGCAAGCTGCCTTAATCTGTAGAGACATAGCCCACTGTTTCATTCACACTTTGTGTCCAAAATTCCAAAAAGCTAGTGTTTCAGCTCCAGTCACCAGGGCTCCTCTTGTGTCTGTCTGTTCTTTGTAGGGATTTCGCTGGTGAGACAAGGCTATTCCCATCAATAGAGGGGACAGTCTACCTTACTCCAGGGAAACTTTCAGATGTTAAGCTCACTCACATGAACAAAATAATATTTGGTCAAGTATTTGGCTTCATCCCATGGCTATCCAAACTAACACATGAAATTAAGCACTAGATCAATTTTAGAAAAAAAATGGTTAAAGAGAAAACCAACATAAAAGTTGAAAGGATACATTTTTAGATTGAAAATGAGTAATTAGATAATTAACTGAATGAAATTGTGCAGAAGGTAAATCTCTCTCTTTCTCTCTCTCTCTTTCTCCTTCCCCTTCCCCTCCCTCTATCATTTCCTTAAATACTCATTTTTTAATCTCATAAAAATAATTTGCATCTAAATTTTGACCACGTTCCATAGACCCATCACTACCACACTGTGTGATTTGTTCTTCACTTGAGTTGCTTTGGAAATTTGTGTGTGTCACATTCCTTCACAGACAACAAAGCAGGACATATTTGACTATAGCTGGAAGCATTCAGAGCTGCTAACAGCAGGCAGTGAATGGCCTGGACATGGTGAAGTCCAGACTGCGTTCCCAGACTAAACACATGAGCAGGAACTATGTTGAGTGAGCCCACTCCAACCATCCTTTCTGTGCAAACCTTGATTTGTAGGTGTGTATATTTGCTAACTGAATGCCTCTTTGAAGTTCCTGGGAATAGATTTCTTGTCTCTTTTGTTCATTATCATATATCAAGTACCTGGCATAAATCCCCGACAGAGAATAAAACTCCATAAATATTTTCAGGATTATCAAAAGGATAAACTATGCATTTGCTCAGTATCCTGACTTTTCCTATTATCTTTCTAAGAACAAATAAGTGTAGGCTAGTGGTAGCACATGTATTTTTACCCAACGTCATTTGGAAGAATAGGGATAGACTTTCAGTTTAGAATTAGGGAGGGTTACTCTTTGCTTTGTAGGTCCCAGGTCAATCTAAGAGTCATTGAGATAAATTCAGTGTGGGTTGAAATACCTAGAGTGGCCTAGCAAACCCAGATGTGGATGCTCACAGTCAGCTAATGGATGGATCACAGGGCTCCCAATGGAGGAGCTAGAGAAAGAACCCAAGGAGCTAAAGGGATCTGCAACCCTATAGGTGGAACAACATTATGAACTAACCAGTACCCCGGAGCTCTTGACTCTAGCTGCATATGTATCAAAAGATGGCCTAGTTGGCCATCACTGGAAAGAGAGGCCCATTGGACACGCAAACTTTATATGCCCCAGTACAGGGGAACGCCAGGGCCAAAAAGGGGGAGTGGGTGGGTAGGGGAGTGGGGGTGGGTGAGTATGGGGGACTTTTGGTATAGCATTGGAAATGTAAATGAGCTAAATACCTAATAAAAAATGGAAAAAAAGAAAGAAAGAAAGAAAGACCTAGAGTAGAGAAATCCTAAGGAACAGATGTGTGAGGAAGGGAGCTAACACCTTTCGATACTGTTTCCAGGACTTCACCATGACTATTTAACATATTTAACATAGTCGTGAGAGGTGACTTATTTGGTCACTAAGGACCTGTTTGGATGCTAGTAATCTGATTGCCCCTAACGCAGTGTCATCGTCACTTAGGTTCCACATCCTGTTACTCAAGAGTAAATGAGGAATAGCATCCATTGACTGCAATGAAATCCTTCTCATTTCCTAATGACAAGTTTCATTTTAATTTTTAATTGTACATATGAACTAGCATGTAGTGAAATATTCTGAGCAGTTTGCCTCACAACTGAGATGAGATTGTTGTGAGATGAGTTGTCTTTTGAAAATAAAAAAAAATAAATAATCTGAGATGGAAGGAAAGGTTGATCTAATGTGACATTAGCGATTAAGTGATCAGTCTGTCGGATGATGGGACCATGGTCTTGTCCTCCTGACTGCTTCTATCTTTAAAGTGACGTTAGGAAGGCACGTGGTGAGCTAGAATGCACACATGTACATATTACGAATGGCGATCATAACAAATACTTAATATGCATACATATATGTCTTTTTTTAAATTATACATTTCTTTCCTATGTAGGAGTGCTCTGCCTGCATGTGTGCCTACATGCCAGAAGAGGGCATCAGGTCCCATTATAGATGGTTGTGATCCCATGTGTTTGCAGGAAATTGAACTCAGGACCTCTGGGAGAGCAACTAGTGCTGGTAAATGCTAAGATATATCTCCAGCTTCTGAGTGTATATTTTTAATTGAACTGAGTCTACATATAATTTTAAGTTATAAAATTAGCTGTTGTTTTTTCTTTAATACAGCAGTGGGGGAAATGTCATGGAGTAGTATAATAAAACTTATGCTTTGTATTTTTTGGAAATCTTACTTGGAGAAAATAACAAAATACCTATGCTGAAGCAACACATGTATGTGTGCCTGTACACACATACACTGTATGCACTATATACAAACCCCATTACATACAAATAAATATATACAGTATACATACACACACATACCCACATATACATACACAGTACATATACCATACACACTCACACCAAATATCATAAACATACACTATGTGCCACATAACACACAAACACACACACACACACACACACACACACACACACACACACCCCTTGCAGAATTCTCTCGTTCCAGTCAGGAAATTCACTTAATGGTAGTGCTATTAGCAAAATAATCTAGATTAGAGATCAATTTTAGTGTAACTGTCACAGTACGGAAATAACATAAAATAATTCAGATAGAATAAATTTCCCTTTCTCAGTCTTTCCACATTCAAAACATCCAAGTATCTTCAGAGATAGCAGCAAATAGAAATAGTGATCCTTATCAAAGCCTCAATCAAGAAGTATTATCTTCCCAGGGATTTATATCCTTGCTGCACAAACTCACAACAGTTATTCCCCAATAATTAGTTATTTCCTTTCTAATCCATCCAGCAAGGTGACTTGGTTTCCAGGGTCACCTTTTATTCAAGATCCATTTGGGCTACATGTTTGCTAAGGCTATTAACTCATACCAAACAAAGGCTGTACTTTGTGTGCGTGTACAAAGTCTTGAAGGAGCTTTCAGTGTGGGACCATCACGATTGGGTTCCCTGTATAAATGTCCATCAAAGACCACCCATCTCCCTCCACAGCACAATGCCAAACATTTTAATAGCTGTTAAATCTGAGTAGCGAGAAGCCTGTTAGCAACTCTCATGATTTTTACCTTATTATTGGACAAAACTATGCTCAGAATCATATGGGATGATAATTTAATTCTGAGATTCTAATAGATTGTGAAATGAGATGGTTTTAGTTGAAAAAAAAATACGGACATGTGACAAAAGCTACACAGAGACATTTTGCTCCTGAGCATATATATGATCCTGTGTACTTTGCCTTGACAGGTGTCATATATAACATGGGCTCCTTCTCAGTCCTTTAATCAGAACCATGAGTCTCTTGCCTTCTTTTCCTCTCCCTATTGTTACACTGTGGAGCCCTTGCTGCTGTCAAAGACATCGTTCTCTACAAATGCGCTCGCTCTCACCTCCTCCAGCTTTTGCTCATTCGTCATCCCATCCTTGACTAACATACTGTGTAAGCCACAGCTTATTAATATCATTTTTATATAGCTTACTCAGACTCCCATTGTTTTGCTCAAGTGTCTGTATTTTTTGCCCCATCTGGAATTGAGTGCCTTGATGGCAGGCAGGGACTTGCTTAGTCTGCACTCTACCTTCTCACACTGAGTGCCTGCCTGTCTCCCTGTGGGTGACTGTTCTTATGAATGATAATGAGATATATTCAGTGTCCTGAAAAGGAAGACAGGTTGGTTTACTAGCAAATTCTAAGGTTGTTGTCAGCATGAAATTATGGGTGGCAAACATTTGAAATGATATTATATCAGCACTGGCTATTATTAGCTATCTAGTAATGCCTGGAAAAAAATAATGAAATAGATTTTACAAAACTGGATATAAGCCAACGTTCTGGGAATTCGTTTTAAAGCAATAAAACTTAAGATCTATTATGTGTATCTATGCCTTTGCAATGCCTCAATACATTGGGTCAATGGGTATCTCCTTTATTATTTTCCTTCCAGTTATAATATCAGCAGCTTTGCAGGGAGAATCAAAACCAAAATGATAGCAGCATTGTGGCTTGATTAGATGCTAAAACTTCTGCGAGGATCATGATACAAAATAGGCCTTTAAAAACAAAACAAATCAGATCAAGTTTTATAGATCTAAGGCCTAGCATGGAAGGAGCGGATGAATGACACCTTTTCCGGCTTGCTGGGAGCTCGGAGCAAGGTGAGCCTGGTGTTTAAACTAACAATCCAAAACTTGGTGTGATGGGACAAGCTTAGGAGAAATGCATGTAGGAGCTGCTATTGAACTGCAGAGGAGAAAGCAATTAATGTATCCTCAAAGGTCTGGAGAGGTTTTACTTGCAAATGCAGAAAAGGGAACAGACATTTTTGAGACAAGTTGGAGTGAATATTTTATATATATTGAATAATGGCAGGGGTCCAGACCATATAGGGGTAGGGGAAGCAGGAGGAAACAAGGAGGAGGAGAAGGAGAAAGGAAGAAGGGTGAGGAGGAAGAGAACAGGAGGAGGAGGAGGAAGAGGAGGAGGAGGAGGAGGAGGAAAGCGGCAAAAACAAGGGAAGGAAATAAGACAAAACAGAAGGTTGGTAATAATTTCTAAATGAATCAATCAAGAACATTATGTAGAAAGAAAACAAAACACACAAAATACAAAAAAGATTCCAGCAATTGATGAATAGATTTAAGGACAAACAAAATCAAATGAAATTGGAATTTTTCTGATGTTTCCAAAAATGATCCCCATGCCAAATCAACACAGGTTACACAAGAATTAGAAAGTCAAAATTGGATCCACCATAAGGGTAGGTATCTTGATATTCATGGGCTCCATGCCAGCACCACCAAAAACCTACTTGTCTTCAATTTTTAAAAATTTTTCTTCATGTTTGCAGCTGGGAGAGGGCTGTATTCACCCAAGTGGGTGCACATGGAAGCCAGATGTTGATATCCAGATGTCTGCCCTCAATTGTGTCTCTGCTTTGGTCATTTTGTTTCATTGTTTACTTTTGGCAGGGCTGGGGACTGGACCCATGCTTCCCACATGGTAAGTAAGCATGCTACCACTGAACTGCATCTCCAGACCTACCACTTTGCATTTGGGAGATAGGATCTCTGGGAGACTTGGAAGCTCACCAATTTGTTTAGTGTTGGCTCACCAGCAAGGCCCTGTGATCTTCCCCTATTCCACCTGGAGCTTAGACATTTCTAATTTGAAAGTGTGCCCAGCTTTTACATGGGTCCCAGGGTTCTAAAGTCAGATTTTCAGGCTTATACAGTGAACATATTACCTACTGAACCATCTGTCCGATCTTTATTCTCACTTTTGAGCATAATAAAAGAAAACACACAAAACACTGGAAATAGAATAATATGGAAATGATTGACACATCTCCTCATCTACTCCTCAGCACAGCGAATGTCCCTAACATAGCATGAGATTTCTTTTAGTCTCAGGCAGATATATTCAACTGACAGAACCTAATTTTCAGAAACTTGGAGGCAAAGTTCTTAATTCTCCACTATTTTGGGGACTGAAACTAGAGTAGGTGATCAGAATAAAGGTATTTCTCTACAGCATATTTACTGCCATATATGGAAATATTATTAATTTTACCTTGTCAGATCTGAGAAATGCCACAAATTTATACTGAAGGACTTTCTGATGTAGATTTGAGAGGAGAGTGTATATAAATTAATGACTAATAGAGAGAGAATATGTAGGAAGATGAATACTACTCAACTGAATGGATACATGATATACAGTTAAATAAATCAAACAATCTACAGACTTGTGGACATTTTACAATATGGCTATAACATGTGTCCCTTGAATGTATGATAGGAGGAAACTAGTCTACTTAAGTATGTGTGTAGGTGAATGGTATTGGAGAATGCTGTTTATACCAAACACTCTACAACCCCAATGCTATTATTCCCTGTAACCGAGAGCAAATGAAGGTATTATGAAATACTTTGTAAAATGGATATTGAATTAGTAACTGATTTGAAGGAATGACTTGGGGTTGTTGAGAGTGACCTAAGTTGTGGGGAGGGGGAGAGGGGGAGGGGGAGGGAGAGGGAGGGGGGAGAGAGAGAGAGAGAAAGAGAGAAGAGCTATTTCTCCTACATTAAAACATTCCTTTGAGTAATGTGGGGGAGCCTAATGAGGCTCCTGAAAGCCACAAGGTAGATCATGAGACTCTTGAGGCATGTATCATTCACAAGGCATCTTTTGGAGGTTATATATGCCCTAAAAAACTTTTGGAGGAGGACGAGACCTTTCTCTGCCTGGAAGATGTAGAAGGATCTCAAATGTCAAGGCTGTATGAGAGATGCTGGGGTGGGCTCAATGTTTCAGCTCCCCTCCCTCTTCATTCTCAAGGAACCACAACAAACCTTGGTTCAGCCAGATGAATAGGGGTGAATCTTTGACCTGTCATTGATATGTGTGTGTGTGTGTGTGTGTGTGTGTGTGTGTGTGTGTACATTTATATACGTGTGTATATATGTGTGGGTGTGTGTGTCATGGTGAGGAAATACTGGACCAAAGCAAGACAGAAAACCACCTGGGCAAACCCAAACTCTATATTTTCATGTCCAATGTCAAAGTGATCTTCAGGTCTCCAACTCCTTTCATCCTTGTTGACTGCTGTTGGCAAATCTGGCATTCAGCAGCAACAAATTTTGTTCTCTTCATCTGGTTCCATTCCGTTAGCGGCTTTCCTTGGCAAATATCTCACAGCTCTGACATCTCTAACATCCAAGGCAACTTCAACTTTACAGTTTCTTTCTTCAATGTCTGGGTTCTACACATGATCTTCTGGGCTCCTCCAAAGGGCTTGGATCATTTCTCCAGCTGCCCTCTGTAGCAATCTAAGTCCTGGTTGACTCCACTCCACTGCTGCTGATGGTTTTGGTGATCATACCATGGTACTGACATCTCCAACTCACTGGAATCTTCTGCTACAAAGAGGCTTCACCAATAGACCCTCATATGCTCCCTTCATTGTGCCAAGCCTCAACTTCTTTGTATGACCCCTTCAGTCCTGGACTGTCAACTGCAACCTTTACCAATGTCCTTTCCTGGCCTCTCACAGTGCCAAGGCTCAGCTGTAATCCATGGCTCCTGCAAACCTTCAAAACCAGTACCACCTGGATGATTCTCATACATTACCAAATCCAGCTGCAGCACAAAGTATAGAACCTTGGCTATCTCTGTATCATGGCTTCTTTGTGCTCTCAGAAAGACTTTACCTCAGTGATGCTGGTCTCCTTTTAATCACCACCAATTTCTTAGTTCCAACTAACCAGCCTCAACCAGTAGTCTCTTATATTCTTGACTCTAAAGTCAGAGCCACATGGCCAAAGCCACTGAGTTCTGCTGTTTGCTGGAGCTGGAACATGGCCCCCTTGGTCTAGTATATTATCACCAGCTTCCTGGTTTCCAGCTCCTTCACTACCTAAGCTTGGTTATCCTGGATCTTACTCTGTAAATTCACCTTGAACTCAGATCTGCATGGCTTTGTCTCCTGAATGTTGGGATTAAAGGCATGCAGCACCATGCCTGGATTTAAGCTTTTCTTTACCCAGAAGATGCTCCGCCCCTTGAATTCAGAGATCCCCTTGCCTTTGTCTCCTGGGATTAAAGGTGTGTGCCACCATGCCTCAGCCTATGCTTTTCATGGTCACTATTCCTCAAGGTCCAGATCAAATGCCTGGGTCCTCCATTTCTGGATTGCAGTTCATTCCAGATTAAAAATCCAAACTATTCCTTATTCAACTCTAAACACAAACAATATGTGTAGCTGGGTGGTGATCTTGCACTGAGATCATCATTCCCTTAATCTCCTTGAACACAGGAGTCAGCTCCACTTCACTTCCTGGTGCCTCTTTCTTATTACTTGAACCAAACATTTTATAAGTTTTCTTTTTAAGCTTGCTATGCTTGTTCTTCTTGAGTCTAAACCAGAAAACAAAGTCTCTGCTGATCTTATTTAAGACTTCCTCTGTCAATGCAATTAATATAAATCTGTACCTTAGCCTCAGGTTGACTCTTTAGACAAGGGCAAAAAAAGAGACACAGTCTCTATCAAAATACTCCCCAAAATCAGTCTCTAGGCCACATACTGAAATTCTTCTACACCGAAACCTATTATAAGGACAATATTTAACTGGAGCTGCCTTACATGTTCAGAATCTCAGTCCATTATCAGTATAGCAGGAAGCACAACAGCATCTAGGCAGGCATGATGCTGGAGGAGTAGAGAGTTCTACCTCTTGTTCCAAAGGCAGCTAGGGGAAGACTAGCTTCCAGGCAGCTAGAATGAGTCTTAAAGCCCAGCCCCACAGTGATACAACAAGGCCACAATTCCTAATAGTGCCACTTCCTGGGCCAAGCATATTCAAACCACCACACCGCACTTCAACTGCAAGTTTCTGAGCAGAAAATGGTACAGCTTACCAATGTCTATATCCTCTGTAGAGCCTTTGTTGTCTGTTTTGGAATGTTCTTTTTCAGTCTCTTACTGAATCTGACTAGCCTGAATGCTAGGAGGAGTGGTGCCCTCATTCTCAACAATATTAAATATATATTAAATATATTTGTATTGTCCTTAAGTTATATATTGTATGTATACTATATTTTTAAAGTCAGAAGAGCCTATTAGCAAAGGAATTGAGAATATAGTGTGTGGGGGGAACAATGAGCAGTTTCTGTTACTACAGGGGTGGAGACTAACTGATGATTGTTTAGCTGATAAGTAGAATCCAGAGCTGTTAGTTTATAAAATCTCATTCTTAAGAAAAATAAGGATGACCCCAGATACTATATTGTTTAAAAAACGATGTTTGGAGAAATAAATTGCTTGTCCAAACTGTGATGCATATCAAATATAATTCACACCACCATCAGAGTGCAATGGCAGGAAATTCCCTGTCCCTTACATAGTTTCTCTTGCCACCTCAATATAGAAAGTTCAATGCATTTTTCATACTTTCATATGCTTAAAATGTACCTAAATTAATGACCAGCAATAATGTTGTATTATGAAAACACAAACATGCATACTGCTTTTTGTAAGGTCCTCGGTGACCTTACAAAGCTGTCCCACATCACATCATCTCCAACCTCAGCTCCACAAGGAAACAATAACCAGCACAACAACCAGAAAGCACAGAGCAGTCACTGGAGTCTATAATGCCAGACTTGATTTACAAAGTACAAGTGCTTGGGATTTGGAACCAACATTTTTCTTACTTCAAATTAAATTACCAGTGTACTCACCCCTGATATTTGTTCACTGCAGGCTACTTTTTTTCTTTGCATTTGTAGTCTAAGGTTGTATAAATATAACAAAAAGCAATAAGTACCAACATATCCAGTCTCAGGACTCAAAACAGAAGTTTAGATTTAGCCTTGACTTGAAGCCCTTTGATTGACATTTCCATTGCTAGAGTTAGGCTCAGTCATTTCCACATCCAACTAAATTTGATTTTACCTTATCTTCAGGTTATCATTCTTGCAAGAATCATCTCATCCTGGCAGGATCTTGATTTAAGGCTTTAAAACTCAGTGAGGCTCAAAGAGATTTTTACAAGGTCGAAAACAGTGTAGGTTTATTTGATCATATAAAACCCAAATATAGAACACCAGCTCTTGGAAGGTCTCAGCAGTGGTTAGACATGCTAGCCACTGTGTTCTTATTTACAATCACAATGCCTTTCAAAGCTCAGCAGTTCACAGTTTTCTTCTGTAACTTGGTATAAACATTTCCACAAGGTATACAGTAGTTAGAAAATTCTGTTTCTTCCTATCTTGGTTATTCAGGACAGTATTGTTAAAAAGGTTAATATGAATGAATATTCTGCTGCTACAAATTTTCATCTGATAGATTTCTCTCCTCTGAGGGAAGTTTTAGTCTTATAAACCATATATCTATAGATATAGAACTAAATATTATATGTAGTAGATATGAAACCATATAAATATCATAATAGAAATCAGCAAGAAGGTCTTAAGTTATATTGGTACATCTATCTGATAATCATATAATATTATTGGCTGTGGAATGAGTAATGTTGTTTGGTATTGATATTAACAAAAGAGTTTAAAATGTGGAGAAGTTGTATGTAGAGAAAAATGTGAAAAACATATTGAGAAATCTCAGTGGAATACATGCTGGAGAATATTCATATCTTGATGATAGGTGGCCTGACATTTATAGGTAGGCAATTTCTTGCATACCTGTGGATATGTCACCTAGCTGCCTTTGCTATAATATTCTATGTCACATCTGTGAACCATTGAGGCTCTCCTTCATTTTCAAGATGGGTGATGTGACATTTTGAGCTATTTGTAATTCATAACCATATTGAAGTTTTAAAAATATTTCATTGAAATATCAATAGATCATAATACAAAAGAGTAAATGTATATAAAAATGCACAGATACATATGAAGTTTATGGACTTAATAAGCCACCAGAAATTCCTAGATGCCTAGTCTAGGTATCATAGTCTAGGTGCCATAGCATGGTGAAAAAGGACATATGCTATATTGGCATCACTCTGAGTATGACTCCAAATCAGGTCTAATATTTGCAAGCAGGAACTTATATTAATTATGTAAATTCCCTGGTTTGAGGATGCCTCATCTACTCATCTATAAAATGGGCATGATAAAACTTATCTTAAAACAGTATAATAAAAATTAAATAAGTTGGATATATATATATATATATATATATATATATATATATATATATATAGAGAGAGAGAGAGAGAGAGAGAGAGAGAGAGAGAGTGTGTTAAATATGCATCTTATAACTAGTCAATGTGCTTACATTGAGAGTTGTGGTGGTTTGAATATGCTTGGCTCATAGAAAGTGGCACTATTAGGAAGTGTGGCATAGTTGGAAGAGGTGTGGTCTTGCTGGAGGAAGTGTGTCACTATGCAAGTAGGCTTTGAAACTCCTCTTGGCCACCTTCAAATCAAGATGCAGAACTCTCAGCTTCTTCTCCAGCACCATGTCTGCCTGGATGCTGCCATGCTTCCGGCCATAATGATAACGGACTGAACCTCTGAAACTGTAAGCCAGCCCCAGTTAACTCTTGTCCCTTACAAAAGTTGCCTTGATCATAGTGTCTCTTCACAGCAGTGGCAACCCTAACTAAGACAAAAGTTTTCAGCCCTAAGCAGGATAGCTACACCACACACTCCAAGGATGGAAAGAGAGTGGAAACCATCCAAAAGCTGATAGGTCAGGAAAAAAAGATAGCATAAAACTCTTTCTTCTGGACATTGCATGTCAGCTGCATACAGAACTCACAGCAACACTATTTTCTGAACAAGACTGGACTAGCAACGTTCCATTATTGATGGAGAAGGGTCTCATAAGGTCTGACACCTCTCTTAGGAGCTAGAGACAGTCAATGCTGGTGGTGGGTACAAGAGTCTGTGATCCTCAGTAGGGTAGACACTAGTAACTTGCCCTCACTCAAGTAAATGCCTCAGTGAATTAAATGTTAGTGACAAAAAAGAAATAAAGAAGGAAGGAAGGAAAGAAGGAAAGAAGGAAAGAAGGAAAGAAGGAAAGAAGGAAAGAAAAAAGAAAAGAAAGGATAGGGTCTTGTTGGGGAAAAGAAGTTTAGTGGCAAGAAGGGATAAAATATTTATGGTGTAGACATTTTATATTTGTGATAAAGCTTGGTAATTGTGGAGGTTATAGATTAGATGGGCGTCATCCAGTAATAGTAATTTACTATTATTCATATTGGAATGGGTAATAATTTATTTACTATTAGTGTTAGCAAAATTTATGAAGTTTACAAATGTGAATAATGAAATAAAGGGGAAAAAGAAAAGCCATGAGTCCTACTTCACGCACACCAGAGGTTGGGTCAGAGCTTGAGGAGAAGTGGGGCCAGCAAGATGCTTAAGGGACTTGTTGCCAAGGATGACGATCTGAATTTGATCAATCCGTAGGGCTCACATAGTGAAAGGAACTTCTACAAACCAACTTCTACAAGGTGTCCTCCGACTTAAAACCATACAGTGTGGCAGCCCCTTGCATCCACAAGCCCAAGATGAATACACTTATGTACATTAAAGTTTAAAGAAATTAGAGGCATACCAATACATGATGCAGATCATTGAAGCCACGTTTGATTTAATGGTTTTCTACTGTTGATACTGTTCTGTCATCCCAAGCTGTGAGACATCTCAGATTGTGATATTATTAAGTATGTAAGGGTAAGCATCCAAGAAAGCTGTGTTTAAGTGATAGAAACTATCATTATTACTGGGGGAAAACATAGTGAATCTCTTCATTGTGCAAGTTATGTATTTTATCCAATATTCTGCATTGCTCTGTTGAAATGTTTCAGCAGAGTGGAGCTAAAAGCGTTAGGCTAATCAGCACCATCTTCTAAATTTTAGAACTGGAGCTGAATATAAAGCTGCCCCAGGAAAACAAAAACTATCGTTAAGTATTATGAACATTACTATGAAGAGTAATTTCTTTAAAAGTTAAAAATAGAACTTACTTACATATGATGTAGCTCTGCTAGTCCAGGGTATATCCCTGAAGGGCTTCATATACTGTAACTTGCATATCATGTTCAACATAACAAACATTTGGAACAGCTGCTATCTGAGCCATTCTTCATCGTGTTTTACTGATAAACATCTTCTCCGTTGTTGATTTCTATGTTAGGGTAAGACAGTTCACTCAAGAAAGAAGCCCCCATATTCATAGTATGTCTTGTTTCTTTCATTTTTAATGTGATGAATAGTAATTCACAAAGCTTACCAAAATAAAAAATTATGAACAATATGTCATATTTTTTAAATAAAGACAAGAGCAAGAACAGTGTTGTGGAAATTCTCTCCCTTCTTAGTTCATGTTATTTCTCAATTGTTATCTTTAATTTTCTTCTCAGAAATTAGCTACAAGGCTATTAAAACAGCCTTGTAGCTGTCCACTCTGTGTGCCTATCTCTGTGTCTGTCTCTCTCCCACTCTTTCTGTCTGTCTCTCTGTCTGTCTCTGTCCCTGTGTATGTCTCTCTGTTTCTCTGATTCTGTCTCTCCCCGACTCTCTCTTCCATCTCCCTCCTCCTCCTTCTTCCTTCTCTCTCTCTCTCTCTCTGCATGTGTGTACATGTGTATGTGAATGTAGACTGGCACATGCCACTAGACCAGTGTAGAAATAAAAAAGACAACAACTTAAGGTATCAGTCTATCTTTCCGTTGTTTGACATTGGGTACTTTTGTGTTTCTTTCTTCCTTTTTTTAAACTTACACACTTTACATTCTGTTCACTGCTCCACTCCCAGTCACTCCCCCCCACAATCATTCCCCCATCTCTCATCTTCTTCTCTGAGTGGGTGGGAGCTCCCCTGGGTAACTCCTACCCTGGTACATCAAATCTTAGCCAGGCTAGGCATTCCAGCTGTTTCCACTTGCAGGCAACAGCTTTTGGGATAGCCCCCCACCAACCCCCGTTCCAGTAGTAATGGACCCACAAGAAGACCAAGCTTCACACCTACCTCATATGTGTGGAGAGGCCTAGATCCAGCCTGTGTATGTTCTTTGTATGGTGGTTCAGTCTCTAGGAACCCCAAGGGTCCAGGTTAGTTGACTCTGTTTGTCTTCCTGTGGAGCTCCACTGGAGATATAAAACCTGAAGGAACCACCTCCTGTAATCAGGCAGGAACCCCAGTGGAGTGAAAAGGATACCAACCCACCCATAAAACTTTCAACCCAATATTGAGCCTATCTACAAGAAAAGGTAGGACAGGGAATGGAGCAGACTATGGGAATGGCCAATTAATAACCTACCCAACTTGAGACCCGTCCCATGGGCAAGCACCAATTCCTGACAATATAAATGATACTATCTTATGTTTGCAGACAGGAATCTAGCATGACTGTCCTCTGAGAGGCTCCACCTAGCAGCTAATTTTTGTGGTTTAACACTGTATATGACCTGATTCTTCTGACTCTGTTTCCCATCTTAGCATGCATGTACTGAGATTACTGGAACTTGCTACCAGTTACATATAGACAGACAGACAGACACACGAGAGAGAGAGAGAGAGAGAGCGCGAGAGAGACAGAGACAGAGACAGAGACACAGAGAGAGAATGTAAGAAGGCCATGAATTTGAGAGGGAACAGGAAAGGATACATGAGAGAGGTTTGAGGAATAATTTAAAAAAATAAAAACTGAGTGTATGTGTGTTCATGTGTGTGTGTGTGTGTGTGTGAGAGAGAGAGAGAGAGAGAGAGAGAGAGAGAGAGAGAGAGAGAGAGAGAGAGAGAGAGGAACAAACTGTTATAATTCCAGATAAAGATATGAATAGAAACAGTGTTGTATGTTATGGAAATTCCTTTTTTTTTTCTTTTTTTTTTATTACGTATTTTCTTCAATTACATTTCCAATGCTATCCCAAAAGTCGTCCCCCTCACTCCCCTACCCACCCATTCCCATTTTTTGGCCCTGGCATTCCCCTGTACTGGGGCATATAACGTTTGCCTGACCAATGGGCCTCTCTTTCCAGTGATGGCCGACTAGGTCATCTTTTGATACATATGCAGCTAGAGTCAAGAGCTCTGGGGTACTGGTTAGTTCTTAATGTTGTTCCTCCCATAGGGTTACAGATCTCTTTAGCTCCTTGGATACTTTCTCTAGCTCCTCCATTGGGGGCCCTATGATCCATCCAATAGTTGACTGTGAGCGTCCACTTCTGTGTTTGCTAGGCCCCGGCCTAGTCTCACAAGGGACAGCTATATCACCGTCCTTGCAACAAAGGCTTGCTAGTGTATGCAATGGTGTCATCGCTTGGAGGCTAATTATGGGATGGATCCCTGGATATGGCAGTCTCTAGATGGAAATTCCTTTTTGATTTCTGACTGTCTCTGTTCCATTGTTCATGTTGCTCACTACCAAATACATGGGTATATATATGTGTGTGTGTTTGTGTGTGTGTGTGTGTGTGTGTGTGTGTAGGTAGGTAGGTAGGTAGACAGAGAGAGAGAGAGAGAGAGAGAGAGAGAGAGAGAGAGAGAGAGAGAGAGATTAATAAGCCTATAGTGGTGGCACACACCTTTAATACCAGCACTCAGGAGGCAGAGGTAGGTGGATCTCTGTGAGATTGAGACCAGCCTGGTCTGCAGAGAAAGTTCCAGAACAGTCATGGCTACCTAAAGAAACCTTGTTTTGATTGAAAAACAAACAAACAAAAAGCAACAGCAACTAAAGAAACCAACAATGTTCTCCTGGATATTAAAATACAAAGAAACACTCCTAAACATGCTCTGTTCTTATAAAGATACTTGTATGCACATAATTTCAGGGATGACCACTTGGTATTGGATAACCTACATGGGGCTTCTTTGGGGAAGACTGTGTCTCTCGTATTTAGCATTCCTTTAGTTGCATGTAGTTCCTCGTCTAGACTGAGGCCTCTTGAGCACTCTCCTTCAATGTTAGCAGGGTTATTGGTTTCATCCTTACTCATGTCATGTTTAGGTATCCATGTTGATGAGACTTCATGGGTGTAGTTTCTCACATTTCTAGAAAACAATCTCACAGCCAACTCCCTGCTCCTCTGGCTCTTCCAGTCCTTCAGCCCCTCTTCTGCAGTGAGCTCTGAGCCTTTGGTGCAGGCTCCTGATGTAAGGGCAGGGACTGGGCTTCATGATTCTGTGTTTTGACTGGTTGTGGCTTTGGTTTTCTGTGATATTCTCCATCTGTTGCAAAGCATGATAAAGGGTGAGAGATACACTTTCTCTGTGGATATAAAAATAAATATTTAGAATGCAGTTAGTAATTATGCTGATTTAGTAAAGTGGTAGTTATAGGGTCTTCTCCAAGATCCACAACTTCACTAGCCCCAAGGGAGGTTGGCTTGGCTTCTAGGAACATACATGATTTTCCTCTTGTTGAACAGACCTTAAGTCCAATTAGAAAGTAGTTGAAGCTATGTGTGTCTGTACTGCACCCATGGTGTTACTGTGCCATGGTGGTTACTGTTGTGTCGTAGGCAACAAAGCTGGAGAGGACTACAGCTTGCTTCCCTACTTTGTAAACTCATATGGTGCTTCTGGTCTTTAGTGAGGAGGCTCTCGGGTCAGATCCTTCTTGGATCCTCTGAGCACGGTATCTGAAACACATGCAACTTTTTATGAACAGGTCCCTGCCTATGTATGCAGTGGCCCTCTCCTCCTGCTTTACCTCTGAAATACTGCTGTTTGTCGAGGAATTCTACTCCACTTCCTTATGGTTTTTTTGTTGTTGTTGTTGTTTTTTGTTTGTTTTTTTTGTTGTTGTTTTTTTTTGTTTGTTTGTTTGTTTTGGTGGGAGGTGGTTACTGGTTGGTTGGTTGGTTGGTTGGCTAGCTGGCTGGTTGATTGGTTGGTTTGAGGCAGGGTCTCCCTATGTAACTCTGACTGCCCTAGACCTCATTTTGTAGACCAGGCTGGCTAGACTATAAAACCTCACAGAGATCCACCTGCTCCACCTCGGCCCCTATCCAAGTGCTCAGATTTAAGGCATGTACCACTCACCCAGATCCTTTCTTGTGTTCATTCTTTCATTCATTTCTGATTTCTTAAAGTTCTCTGCCTTTTGCCTGCGTTGCTCCTTACTACGTACCATCTGTCCATATACTAAGCATGTTTATCCACTTTTTTTTTATCTTTAATCTTTTTTTTACAGTCCAGTCATTATTCCCCTTCCATTCTGTCCTCTAACAGTTCCTCATCCCATTCCTGCTCTCCACTAATCCCCCTCCCCCATCTACAAGATGATGTCCCCACTCTACCCTACCTCACACACACACACACACACACACACACACACACACACACACACACACACATATAACCTCCCCACTCACACACACACACACACACATATAACCTCCCCACTCACACACACACACACACACACATATAACCTCCCCACTCCCTGGGGCCTCAAGTCTCTCAAGGGTTAGGTACATCTTCTCTCACTGGGGCCATTTTTATTCTTTAAATTCATCTCAGCTTCCTCAGTCAAGGAATAGAGAAATTCAAGGGCAGCACTCTAAAATCCCTTTTTAAATGCTTTTCATTTTCTTAGCATTGTACTATTTTTTTTTCTAGAATGATCTCAGCCACTTCACCTATCTTTGCACACTGAAGACTTTTGAAAAAGAAGTATGACTTCTCTTTTTGAATAACACACACATACACATAGATCCAACTGCCACTTCTATGAAAAAACAAATAGCCCCAGTTGAATATGCATAGAAATTAAATCATTTCAGCTGCTGCTTATCCAGGATCATCTTGCTTTAGAAAAGAATTTAATCATCTAGGAAGGAAATGGAGAAATTCTCACTGGCTCTTCTTTTCTTCTATGGTGCCATCCTAAAAGGACAGGAGAGGGGAATGTAGCGATTACATTGGCATTGCCAAGGTCATGTTTCTCAGTGCCTTGGTCACAGAAGCAGCAGCCGTCACTGGGGCTGGCATCCCCATCATGATCCTTGCCAGTTCTGTGTGCCACTAATGCTGCAAGCACCATGGCCCCAACGTTGCCAATGCCTCCTGCTCGTCTCTTCTCGCCTCACAGCAATCACAGAGCACTGGCTCTTCTGAGTCGCACATGCTCGCTTATGATTCAGCCCTGACATCCAACAACTTTAATCATGTTAGATAATGAGATTTGGATGATGTCACATTTCAGAGGCACGCGGCATGCTCAGAATCTCGTCTTCCTTCTGGATTTAGGATTTGCCAGCATCCCTTTAACCGAACTCACCCTTCTCGACCTTTTATTTCCCCCTAGGATGAATTTTTATTTTTCAAGGAGGTTTTCTGATCCTCCATGCAAACACTTATTCCTGCCTGCTCCCTGCCAGTCCCTCAAGTTATGCCTGAACACGTGTGAGTCTGATAGGAAGCAAAGCTTAGGTTCCTGTAGTGACAACCACTACCACGTAAGTACTTGACACTCAGTGAACAGTTGATGTGGACATAAATGAATGAATGGCTTTTCCTCTTAAGCTAGGTTTCGTTTTTCCAAAATATTGACTTTGTTCCCCACAGATTGATTGCATATTCTTTTCTACTGGGCTGCAAAGTGTCCTTCTTGAGCATCTGTAGGCATATAAATTACAATTGTTATATCAACTGCACTCAGCCGAAAATCTTTATAAGTATTATTATGCTGTTAATTTCTAGGAATACTGGTTCATTTATCATATTATAGCTGGGTTTTTTTTTTTTTAAACAAGGGGGGTGGATATAAAAGACAAACTACCCAGTCCCTGATAGGGCAAGCTCTTTGCATAAATTAGAACATTATCTGAAATATGTTTGTTAAGGCTTTCAATACACATTTGTGAAGGGAATATTATCTACTACATTGGACTTACACAAAAGAGCCTTGTGCTGTGGTTTGAATGTCCAGGAAAACTCATGACTCCAACCTTGACCTCCAATGTGATGGAGTTGAAAGGTGAGGCATTAAGGAAGGAAGGAAAAGCCTTTTTGAAGGATATCTGTGATGTCTTAGAAGAGACAGGACATTTACTGGTGTTTTGTTTTGTTTGCCCATCATCCTCTCTACCATATGAGGATGCAGCATCCAAGGTACCATCTTGGAATCAGAGACTAGGTCCTCATTAGACACCAAGCCTACCCATTGTTGCCTTGGTTTTGAACTTCTGTAACTACCGAACTGGGAAATAAAGTGTTATTTATAAATGGAACAAACTAAGACACTCATCACAAGAGCGTGTGATGCTGTGCTTGTTATTGTGTGCCCTGCTTGTTTAGATAGGGCCTTACTATATTGCTCAGGCTGACCTTGAACCCATGATCCTTCTGCTCAGCCTCCTGAGTATTGAACCACACATAGTTTTTCCATGTCATTTTCAACACCTAAACTTGTGAGGAGAACATTTGAGTCGTCTGATGACAACACTAAACACACAGCATTCTACACGAGAACTCTAAAACCAGGCAAACACTAATTAATTTGAGAAGACACGGTCGTTTAGTCTGCAACTCTTCAAACATTACACAATGATGCTCTTTCTCTTTGCCTGTCCTTTCAAAAGACATGCTGTTTGCACCACATTATCAGCATCTTTCAGGGAAACAGACAAATTGTGTTCACTGAGAATGAACAGATGTAGTGCTGTTTAATTAATGCAACTCTTTGATGTGTGCAGCCATATCTACAGCAGGATCACCAGGCTTTCAAAGGCACGGGTTCCAGGACTCTGGGTTTACTATCAGCCCAGATTATCTAACATATGCAGAATTAAAAATGACCTGGTAGTAACAGCAAAGATTGCATGTCAGGTAAACTGATACAAATCTAATTCTATGCGAAAGAGCTTATTTTATTTAAACTGGCATGAGAAGAAATAGGAAGCCCAGGTAAGAGTTAAGAACAGCTCTGTCCTGTGAAATGTCGCTTTCAGATCTCTTTCTGGTCACTGTCAGGCTCATTCTTCTCTCTGTGTCGGGGCTCGTTTTATGTGGCTGCTAAAACTTTTATAACTTTAATAACTTACTAGAGATAGTACTGGACAAAGATCAAAATCAACTCTTAGCCAAAGGGCATGATGCAGGCCAGATGAGACAAACACGATTACTTATAATTAAGAACATTATGGAGATTAGACTAAATATGTGATTCATTAATGAACAACTTTTAGAACTTAGAATATTTTTTACTGTAGAAGTTAGAATGATAGTTTTCATTTCCCAGAAAGAGAAGGGATTTTACACTGTCTTTTCTGACCTTCCGTGGACTTCGTTCTAGCATAGAATTCTTCTGATTCAGTTGGTCATTATTTTGTCATAATCACTGCTTTTGTAGTTTAAGGCGCTTAACAGGCTTCATGTTCTTTCTAGCTAGTATTGAGAAGGTTAATAAACTAAGGCAAGATAAAGCCTCATAGCTCAGAAAACCTATCAATTGCTCATGAAGAAGAGGAAGGGCTATTTCCTTCTTTGTTGGATCAGTGTAGGTTCTAATGAGCTCAGCCTCCTGGGGAACATGTTAATGTTTTTTCTGCCTCCCCTGATGACCATGTTTATGCTAAGCTCTGATACAGTATACCGGGCTTGTGTAGCAATTAGCATTCAAATGGACTAGTGATTTCTCTTTCACCAAGTTGCCTATTTCCAGCCTTGGAAATGGAATCCAATGAGTCAGAGCTCGTAATCATCAAGACACATTAACAATTCAAATCTTAAACTGCTAAGATAAAGGGTGCAAAAGGGAATCTGCATCCATGTGGCAAACAGTGTGAAGTCTAAAAGGGAATAAAATAATGAACGGGGCAAACTATCATGGCTAACTATCAGCAAATGCAAGAAGCATGAGAAATAATGCACGCTGCATAAAGGGGCAAACCATATTGAGTGGTGGGATATGTTGCTTTTTAGGCTTAAAATATTAATATTTTAACCATTGTTTTCAATATAGGTATTAAAAATCCAAGCAAGGCAAAACAAAATAAATATAGCCCACTTGGCTGATCAACATTTGAGAGCATTTTAGAGTGTTTGGAGAATCATCTATAATATGTGAGATGAGCCCACAACTATTCCATATGGAACTTGCTAATCATAATCACTTTAGAGCCTTCTCAAAGCCTCCTTCCTGGAGTATCTGAAAACACTACACTGACTGTGGTGATATTTTTGAGAGTGAGATACTTTAAAGCCTAATGCAATTCTATACCATCTCCTAAAGTGTCCATCCACTAACAGCAAGCATCTGTGTAGAACTGTTTTAAATTATCCAGTCTAAAAGAAAAGATCAAAGCTTCAGGCTTCAAGTATTGAGTGCACAGAAATTAAACAGCTCTCCCACAGATAACTGACTTAATCAGAATTTTCTTAACTTCTAAGTCTATGACTATACTAAGTAATAAAAAAAATCACATCCAGAATGTACAACACACTGCCGAAATTAAATAAATACAGAAATAAAACTGCCAGTCAACACATGGGTTGATAAACTGAATAGACAGTTTATGAATAAAAAGAAACACAAATGGTCAATACCTATTTTTTTTAGAAATGGTCAACATCTCTAGCCATCAGGGAAATTCAAATTATAACTACTCTTGAGATTCTACCCCATTAATTAACTAGTACTAAGAAGTCTGCAACAAATGTTGGAGAGAATGTAGAGAGCAAAAAACACTTTTTCACTACTGGATAGAGTGCAAATTAATACAACCATTATAGAAATCAACTTGGAGGTCCCTCAAAATAAAATAGAAACGTAGAATCACCTTATGACCCAGCTTTTTCGCTCCTGCATATGCAGCCTGGCCGCTCCTCAGTCTATGATAGCAATATTTGTGCCTGCACACTTATTGCTACTTTATGCATCATAACTTGCCACCAAAAAAAAAAAGAACAGATAATGAAAACCTGGGATGTTATCAAGCTCAGGAGAAAAATGGAATCCCAAAATGTACAGGAAAATGGATGGACTTAGAAAGTATAACACAAAGTGAAGTCACCCATGCCCAGAAAGGAAAAGAAAAATACCTATCTTCCCTCATATGAGGATCCTTGCTTATAATGCATACATGTATACAGATAGTAAATATATAAGTACAGGTATAGTATAACATTTAGAAAAGAGAAACAAGCAGGGTGGGGAAGGGTATAGGGGGCTTTGGGAATAGTATTTGAAATGTAAATGAAGAAAATAATAAAAAAATATAAAAAAAACAAAAGGTAATTTTAAAATGAGTCATTTGGATACCGTCTCAAGCTATAACAAATTTTCAGCACTGAGCAGGTCCTTAGGTGGGCAGGGTCCATGTGCTATTCCATGAGAGGTTGCTACTTTACCGTGAGACATGAATTTTAAAGTTTGTTTGTTTTGTTTTGTTTTAATGGATGGTCCCATAGGCTGTTTTGTTGAAATAAGAAATTTTGTCTCTTGTTAGAAGTACTTTAAAAAATATCGTAACTGTACAAATTCTGATAACCCCTGGGAACAGGATTTATTGTCCCTGAATCTCAAAGTATAACACACCAAGGATTTGAAAACAGTAAGAAAGGTGTTTTCCCCTCAATGCTCCTACAATCCGAAAATATATCACTGTCCATGAATAAATACACTTTGTTTTCAAACAACAGCAACAAAGACTTTCAACAAAGGCATGCATCCTTTTGCTGATCTCGTCCAACACTTGGCAAACAGTAAAAGAAAGGTCAATATAACCTTAATAGGTTTGCCAAAGGTCAAAATGGTCATTATCATTCACATCATAAATGAATGGGCAAGCAAAGAAATTAAACTACTGTAAACTACAGTATTTTACTTAAAGAAGTACTTTTGGTACATTTATGTCCTACCCAAATGGCGTGAATATATTTTTAGCGCAATTAACCAAATACCCTGGAGCATACTTCTATTTTCATGACTGTAGGATGGTTAATGTGAAATGTAATTTGTGCTAAGCTTCCCCAGACTACTAAAGTGTGACACATACTGTATGCTGGATCTCCTTACCTAACTCACCATAGCACTAAATTAGTATAAAATTTAAGCTAATGAGGTTAGAATTATCTAGTTCAAAATATGTTAAGGATTCATTATCAGGGGTTGAAATTCTGCTAAAATCGCCAAGTGGGAGTGGACCCATCTCCAGCGGACCCAAGGTGCCTATAAGCAAAGTCGTCTGGAAAGGAATTGGGGTCATGGTGGGAGAAACCCTGTCTGTAAAGGACTTGCCTGAGCCTTGATCCTCAGTACCACAAAAGCCTGGCATGGTGGTGCACCTGGAGTCCTAGCACTCAAGAGAGAGGATTGGGAAGAACAGGAGTTAAGTTCATTTCGCTGCCTGAGGAGTCTGTGGCAAGCCTGCTTTACATGAGACTTTGTCTGAAAATAAATAAGTAGGTAAATAATGGAAGAAAAAAAAACAAACCAAATCAAGCAAACAAACAAAAAATGAGTTCTGTGGGGGTTGAGAGAGGCTCAGTGGGTAAGAGTGTTTGTTCTGCTAGTATAAGGGTCTAGGTTCAAACCCCCAGGACCCACATTAAACCCAGGCGTAGCCCACTAATTACAACTCCAGCTCTGAGTATTGAAACAGACAGATCACTGGAATTTGCTGGCTGCTGAGTATAGCTGAAATAGGGACTTCAGGCTTAGTGAGAGGCCATCTTTGAAGCCCTTAAGGAAGAGAGGGATAGAGGAAAACACACTACATCCTGCCTTGGTCTCTGCACATGTGTACAGGCACACAACTCCCCTACACACATGTAAATACCACACACACACACACACATGTACCGCAGATACACGCAACATAACACAGGCACGCACTTACAAGAAGCAAATAACTCTGTAAGGTAGCAGCTGTATACTATTTCCTTGTAATCTATAGCCTGGGGGTACAGAGAAGCCACCTGGAGACTGCCCAGAGCAAAAAGAATGCTCTGGTCCCCCAAACTACATCTTTTCTTTGTGCCTAACCATGTCAAAATGTCCAAAATCAGAGTGGCCAAAATCAGGATGTCTTCTCTGTACAGGAACTGTCGCGGCTTTGTCCAAACTAGAAAGGAGAGACCTCAGTGGAGGATGCCCTAAAATCATCAGATGAGCCAACCTAGTACCTGACTCATCTAAAGCCCTATTCATGATACAGACACCAACTTTTTAAAGTACAGCAGGAGGGAAGGCAAGTGGGTGTGGCATACAATTTGTATTCTAAACATGCCAGGCTATTACACTGAAGGAAAACTCTGAGAAACACTTAATGGATTAAACTTGAAAAGGAGTAATGATGTGAAAAAAATATATAGGAGAAGGAGCAAATTGCATGCAATAAGGCAGAAAATAAAATTCAGGGGGATTTGGGGTGTTCACACAGTCATTGCAGAGGTAGCTCGATTTGCACTCCTTTCTGGGGACTCTCATCACAGCTGTAGCAGCTCAGGAAAGGGTGAGAGCAGTCCGACCCCAGCAAATTAAAACTACACGGCTGTGTGTGCATCTGTACCGTTTAACATAATGATACCAAAGACAGATTTTAAAAGCACCCCAGCATTTAAAGGAAACACAAAGGTATTAAAGGGGAAATTTGTTTAACATAACTCACAGTCCATGATGAGCTCGATGTGGTTTAAAAAAAAATTCCATAAGATTCTTTGAAATCTAAAGTGCTATGCAAATGCATGATATTAGGAAAAATAATACTTTAGCTGCCAAGACAGAAAAAAATTAATGTATTGTAAAAGCAATTTTATCTTTTATGTGAATATGGCTAGGCATTCATAGGACAAACAAATGTATTATTCCTCCAATATGAAGAGGGTGGCATGAAATCACTTTCAATACGATGAATACTTTCTGAGTTATTCATTATCGAAGCCAGTCAACCTGGAGATACCAGGAGTGGAAGACAAGGTTTTTACAGGCATGTTTTTATTTTCATTCATTTTACCTATGCGAGAAAGACTTTGGGAAAGGAGATTGTGACGTACAAAGCAAGATTTTAGTTCCTGATTATAAAATGAGAATTAAGATTTATTTTGTTGAACCTGAAAATGTCTTCCTTCTGACCTACCAAAAACAAAAACAAAAACAAAAACAAAAAAACAAAAAACAAACAAACAAAAAACAAATCCTAAACTATTTAAAAAATAGAAACTTTTAAGCAAACATGAAAAAAATAACCCTAATAATTTACTTAGGGGTTTCATTAGATTAGTTGATCAAATGGCACAATTTTCTACATGATGGTTTAGAAACAAAAGCGCCTGGAAGCTCAATCTCTGTTCATGAGCTGTGCAGGCCCTCAGGTGCCCTGGGACAGAAGAGGAGGCAGATATGTGCAGAACTGCACAGAACACAATGTACTGTGGACACGAGACATAAATGCCTGGATCACATCAATGCTAGTCACAGACGCTCATGACTAGGCATTCATAGGACAAACAATGTCCTAGGTCAGAAAACATGACTAACAGAGTAGTCAAGTCAAAAGTGACTTTATCCAAACCAAATATACCCACTTTATCCCAAGCTAACATCAGATGTATTCCTGGCACCAAGCTCTACTTGTAAACGCAGCATACCACTTGAATAGCTTTCTTCATTTAGTCTATGCTGGGAAATTACTTGGGGAAGAAAAAACCACAGCAACTCAGGGGCAGTCACAGTGGCTGATATTCAAAATGGCTACAATTATGTCACGCTGAAGCCAATCGGCTATGGCAATCGTCCTTTTATCAGGATTAGTCCTGTGCTATGAAACAGTTTGATGCCTTATTTATATGTAGCTGCTTCATAATCATGTAATTTGCTTGCCTCATGTATGGTTTAAATGTTGAAGTCATTAACAATATAGGATTACAGTGATCAGTCTCTGCAAGACAGAGTAATATGTATGTGCCGTGTGTTTTCGGGCATGCCTCCAGCTCCAACACTAATGGTAACTTTTCCACCCATTTCTATTCTATGCCTCCTTCAAGGGTTCAGTGTTGAGTTCTGGAGAGTCCTTCTCCAAACATCGTTAATACTTTTAGCCAACATTGGTTGTAGCCATTTCTAGTGACTCCCTTCATTTATAACTTGAATGATTTTTTTTCTCACTTAGAAATAGTAGCACAAATTCTAGGGTCTAGATCTGTAATATAGTGTAGGAAGGAACATTAAAATATACTAGCAAGCCTGCATCCTCTCCTTATCCTCTAAGCTTAGCAGCTGCTGGTCTGAATAAATGGATATGTCACACGACTTAGTGATCTAACATCACCCAGGTTTTTCCTGAGTAAGGATGGATAGTGTCCTTTACTCTCTGGGTAGTAACACTCAGACCTTATGGGAAAGCAATTGAACCTCATCTACACGTCTTGAAACCATCTTGCTGAAAGAAAAAAAAATCCTTTGTCCTTTGAACCCTGTTCCTTTTTCAGATAGAGTGGTGGTCAAAAGTATTGATGGCAAATTTATTGAAAATGATATCGCTGAAAAAGATACATTAGTGTATATCACATGAAATGGATCAAATAAACATGCTTGGAATTATGAAAAAGAGATGCAGTCCTCTTCAGATTTCAAAATTCCACATCAAAATCTAAGGGAAGAGGATTTTAGGTGAGCACATCTCTCTCTCTCTCTCTCTCTCTCTCTCTCTCTCTCTCTCTCTCTCTCTCTCTCTCTCTCTCTCTCCCTCTCTCTCTCTCTCTCTCTCCCTCTCTCTCTCTCCCTCTCTCTCTCTCTCTCATTTTCTGTGTGTGTTTCTGTCCCTCTGTCTCACTCACTCTGTATGTGTATATGCCTATGTGCATGAAGAGGCCAGAAGAGGGTACCAAGTGTTCTCCTCTATGACTTTTGGCCCATTTCTTTAAGGAAGGGTTTCTCCCTGACTTCAGAGCTTGGCTTTTCTCTGGAAACCATTGGTCCTCATGTCTCCATCCACCTCCAAGATAAGGTTCGGGAGCATGCACAGGACACTCTGCCAGTTATATGAGAGCCATCTGCTCCTCACGATTTCCCAGCAAGCACACTTTACTAAGACATTTCTCTAGCACTGGGCTCCAGTATTTTCTATAATCTAAAATGCATCACTAACCCAGTGACCACAATCTTATAAGCACAAAAGGACTCCTTTGGAGAGAAAAACTTTTGCTATTTCTGTGTTGATAAATTTGTTAGGTACAAATATGAATTCAGGTAAATATTCCTTCATTTTTTTTTCAAAAGGATTTAAGATCATCATATCTTCTCACTAAGAATTCTCTTGAGAAAGCTGACGACTAATTCATCCTGATTCTTGAAACGTCTCTTCTCAAATCAGCTCAATGACAAGGAATGGGCATATCTCTTTACCTACTGCAACTTTGAGACTTTTTTGGTGATTGAAACTATTAGTTAAAATTTAGTAGTATTACAGGTATAGACTTCCTTTTTGAATCTGGCTTTGAGTGAAGGACAGGTCATGTGACCCATTTATAGCATTACTTTATGCTTTCTCTTCTGCTTCGAGACTTCTAAGGTATTAATTAAAAGTTGATAGGATTGCCCCTAAAGCCAATTATCCTTTGACTGGAATGCTGAGAACACATTATTGAGTTTTCAAATAAATTGAAAAAATTTCTGTCAGTGAGTGCATTATCTTAATTTATAAGCATTAATACAAGAAAATATCTGATTTGTTTGGAATGATTACTGCACACTGTATTACCAGTCTCGGGTTTTCCTGCCTGCTTAAGTGTCTACCAGAATACATCCCCAATCTTTAACCGTGAGCCATCATGCATAATCTTTCTGATATTGAATAGAGTGTTCTAGCTGAGATGTTTCTGGAATTTAGAGAGATGGCATTTCACCAGATTTATATTGTATTTCAATTTCTCAGTTGATGAAGCCCTCTAACCTGTTTGTCTTTTCAATCTCACAGTATGGAGGAGTGATGGCTTCAGGGACTTTGCCCTCTCACCTTTAAATCCGTTTTCTTGTCACCATAACATGACTATCCCATTTTAAATAAGCACATTTAATTTTGCTTCCTTCACAGATGTGCACACACACACACACACACACACACACACACACACAATCTGAGATTCGTGAAAGTTACAGGCAAATGCTGAAATTGCTCGTGTTGTGAGATATTTTTTCCCATACTGTTAGGACAGATAAGGGAAAGAAACACAGTGGTTTAAAATGGTAGCTAGCATTTTGCTAGTCTTTGCCTGACTTTTGTTAAAGTCACAGTTTGATCCTTCTGTTTAAACAATAAGGAGCTAACTCGAGGTGGTAGTGCAGAGTAACTTGTGGGGATCACCCAGAAAAAGATGTTTCTTCTCCAAGATATGAATCTAGGAAATTTGATCCCCAAACCTCTCAGTATTCTCTTACACCTTGGTTGATTAGCATACATATTCTGCTCACTTTGGAGCTCAGAGGTTTTGCGTGTAAGTGTGGTCAGTACGTGGACAGGCAAACTCCTCTAATGCACCTTCAAAGCAGCCTTTCCTTCAGTTGTCACTGAAACCTTTTAGGGAGAAAGAATCTGAGCATGTTCAAAAGTATTCTTGCCTGCTGCTTCTACGATGCAGGTCAAGAGTGCCTAGAAGTGGCCCCATCTGCTATCTTAATCTTTCAAATGGAGGTCCCATGCATGACCTTAAACTAAGCAACCCCAAGAATGTGCCTGCCATCTTTTGTTCTTTAACTACAACCTTATATCAAGTATATGGATGATCGCCCCTCTTCTGTTGATCGGACAGGTACCTGTCGAAGTGGTTTTCTGTATGAGTATATGCTGCCTCTTCTTCGGCAACCCTCATGCTTCTTTTGTTAAGGGAAGGCATTGCTTTCTGTGCTTGCCTTACCAGCTCTATGCGGCCAATCCTCATCTCCTTTACCTGTTGACTTTGCCCTCACAAACTCTTACTCTTCATGTAGCGAAGGAACGTATTTTAAAAGAACGATATGGTGCTCTATCTTTAAATAATTCATTTCCACTCATACCAATGATGCACAAAACTTAATCCTCTGAAATAAATGGCAAATACTATGGCTTAAATATTATTGTTGGAATCAATGACCAATTGGAGAGGGGGAAACGAGAATACATTCAGTTCTTAATGCTAACTATTGTCTGTATTTGAGTTTTAACTCATTTACAAACAAGGCTCTGCTGTGTGACTGGAATACAGCTCCAAGAGCATTAGAAATCAGTTTACAATTGTTACTTAACTGCTGGTTTCAATAACAAGAGTGAATACTTTTCTACTTAAGAATACATTTCACATGTTTTTCTCTAGTCTTTTCTTTCCTTTTTTTAATGATGCCGGGGTTGATAAAACCCAGGGCCTCTCAAGTGCTAAAAAAAGTCCTTCACAAGAAGACTACATCTCCTGTCCACAGATACTCACTAATATTCAAGAATCAAAATAATAGGCACTTGTCAGTCAAAGTACCAGGGGCATTACAGAATGAAATCTCAACGAATTCCTATCTTTTTTTCTAGTCTTTCCATAATTATACACACACAAATGAACACATATGCTAACATTTGTGTATAACATATTAACTTTAGGAGTTATCATGCTAATTCTTATTTTTCTTGTCATTATGTTTTTTGTAACTGACAATGGCATTGGGAAATTTTCTTTCAATTTGCACAAACTTTTTCAATAAGCTGAAAATAAACTTACCTCAGAATACTAGGAAAATTTTATGATCATCTAAATAATCTAACCATAATTCCAATGAACTCCTAAATATTAAGAAACAAAGGATTTATTTACACAAATACATTGTGGTATATCAAGGACTGGACAAAATATATGTAAAAACAAGATGTATTACATAGCTTTCTAAACTACCACATCATCAGAAATTGAACATATACCTTTATTTTTCTACAGAGCTGTGTGTGTCCGTGTTTCTAATGTGGTTAGTACTTTCTTCCCTGAGCCACATGAGAACTGTGCCAGTATGCTCTTTGTATTCACTAATGAAAATGTCAAAGATTGAGCTTGAAAGTGTTAAATAAAAGTGATCCAATCAGTCCCCTACTGCTGTTCATTTGGCTGCTGACTATATTCAAAGGCAGCAATATTCCCTGTTGCTATTTCTTAGTTAAGGCCCTAATTGTCAGTAAATATTATCAAACAGGTTTTGTCAACATAAAATGGATGCTCTTGACGATGATCAAACTAACAATTCAAAAGCAGGTTTAAGGAAATATAATTAATTCTGACTGCTAACCAGGAGAAACTTCAAACCACCTAGCACCCAACACCAATGTCATCGTCCAATATCACCAAAATCCTTTCTAAGACTCATTCTATAAAGAATATCCCTAGGCAAATCATGAGGAAAATAAGCAAACTTTAAAAGTAGTTTTCAGTACAGAAAATGTGGTTCATTTACACAATGGAATTCAGCTATTAAAAACAAGGGCAACCACCAAACCCAGACACTATTGCATATGCCAGAAAGATTTTGCTGAAGGGACCCTGTTATAGCTGTCTCGTATGAGGCTATGCCAGTGCCTGGCAAATACAGAAATGGATGCTCACAGTCATCTATAAGATGGAACACAGGGCCCCCAATGGAGGAGCTAGAGAAAGTACCCAAGGAGCTGAAGGGGTCTGCAACCCTATAGGTGGAACAACAATATGAACTAACCAGTACCCCCCAGAGCTCGTGTCTCTAGCTGCATATGTAGCAGAAGATGGCCTAGATGGCCATCATTGGAAAGAGAGGCCCCTTGGTATTGCAAACTTTATATGCCCCAGTACAGGGGAATGCCAGGGCCAAGAAGCGGGAGTGGGTGGGGAGGAGAACAGGGCAAGCAGGGGGGGGTGGTATAGGGAACTTTCGGGATAGCATTTGAAATGTATATTAAAAAAATAGCTAATAAAAACAGGGGGGCATCATGAATTTTGCAGGCAAATGGATGGAACTAGAAAATATCATCCTAATTGAGGTAACCCAGACCCAAGAGGACAGGCATGATATGTACTCACAGATAAGTGGATATTAGCAAAAAAGTACAGAATACCCAGGATACACCCCACAGACCCTAAGATGTTAAATAAGAAGGAAGTCCCAAGTCAGGATGCTGAAACCCTACTTAGAAGAGAGAACAAAATCATCATGGCAGGCAGAGGGAGGGAAGAACCTGGATGGAAGATGGGAGGGAATAAGGAGGGGCAGGATCAAGTATAGGAGGAGACAGGAGACCAGAGAGAGGCCCAGAGAACCTGGAAAATGAATGGAAATATGAAGCTACTGGGGGAGGGGTGGGAACCTCTAGAAAATCCTAGAGACCTGGGATGGGGGAGGCTCCTAGGATTCAATCAATGTGGGTGACCAGAGTGGAAATGCCCAACAGCGGGGATATGGAACCTCCAGTAGTCAGACATGACTCCCAGTGGAGGGATGGGAACATCAATCCACCTACAAACTTTCAACCCAAAATTGTTATTGTCTATTGGCTGGTCCAAGTCCTACCCCTCTTCCCCACACACATATGTAGTAGAGGACTGGCTTGTCTGGTCTCAGTGGGAGAGGATGTGACTAATCCTGTAGCAACTTCAAGCCCCAAGGTGGGGGGATACCTGGGAGGGGGCATCCTCTCAGAGGTGAAGGAGAGAGGAGAGAGGGGGAAGAACTGTGTGAGGCAGGGTGGGAAGGGGGTAACATTTGGGATGTACATGCAATAATTCAATTTTAAAACTGCTAAAAAATTATGAAAAAATAGTTTTCATCATTATGAAGGAAGGAAAATAAGTACTTCTTTAAATTTTTTTATAATTCAGAAAGCCATATTCATAGAGACAATCACTTTTAAACTTGAGATTAGCATTTTTAACTTTTTCACTTAACAGATGTACTATAAGCTGTCTTATATCCTTACAGATTTTTAAGATATAATGTCTATATAACTTAGCTTGTGCACGGTGTGGGGACATACAATACTAACCTACTTTTATACGATGTGGAGCCTCAGGATCCCAGGCTTTACATTAATGTCTTTGGTGAATTTTAGGTAACTTTTGTGAAGAATGAGAAGTAGGGGTTGAGTTTCCATCCTGCACACAACTATTCAGTTTTGTTTAGTTTTGTTTTGTTTTGTTTTGTTTTGTTTTGTTTTAACTATTATTTATCGAAGAGGTCACCTTTCCCCTCAATAAATTCTTTTGGAATCTTTGGGAAACACATTAAGATACTGGTAAGAGAATTGTTTTCTGAAAAGTACTCCAGGAGCATAGAAAACAAACAGAAAAGGTTAAATGGGATTATATCTAACTAAAAAGCCACATAGCAAAATCAACACCAAGGGAATGAAAAGGGGGAGAGGTGTTTGCTATTCATCCAATGTAAGGAATTAAAAAAGAAACAAACACCTGGGGGTGATTGCACAGGCAATTGGGTTGTCATGGCAAAATACTAAAAAGTTAAAGCCAGCATGATTGTTTGAATTAGAATGACTTCATATATTTGAATGTTAGATTCTTACTTAGTGGAACAATCTTGGAAGGATTAGGGGGTGTGGCCTTGTCAGAGAAGGTGTGTCACTAGGACTGAGCTTTGGGGTTTTGATAGTCCAAATCAAAGCAAATCTCTCTGCCTTCTGTTTGTGGATTCGATGTAAGCTCTCAGCCCCAGCCCCAGCACCATGCCTGCCTGCCTGCTTGCTTGCACCATGTTCCCCACCACAAGGCTGAGAGACTCACCCCCTGAAACTGTAAGCAAACCTCCAAATTAAATGCTTTCTTTTAAAAGTTGTTTGGGTCATGTCATCTCTACATAGCAGTAGAAAAGTTACTAATTAGCCAGAATGGGTTGTACCAACAACAAATAAGAGCACATGGATAAATAGAAGGCTAAAACCATTCACATATGGAAAGACTGTATAAATGTAAATTTTTCAAAGGAGGAATTACAGATAGCTACCAAGGATATATAAGATGTTCAATATCATTAGTTGGCAAGAAATAAAAAAATCAAAACACTGATGAGCTACCATCTTTACTCTAGTTAAATCACTTATTATTTTAAAAATTAAAAATGGCAAGTGCTGACAATGACGTGGGGGAGGATCAAATATTATACAATGTTTTGGAGAAAGTTTTATGAGGAGCTAAGGAGAAGATGCACTCTATTTTTTATCCCTTTGGGTAAAATGATCTGTAAATATGTTAGGTCCATTTGGTTTATGTTGTTTGTTAGCTCCAACATTTCTCTATTTAGTTTTTTTTTTTTTTTTTAATCTTGCTGTTGGCAAGAGTGGAGTATTGTAGTCTCCCACTATCAGTGTGTCAGGGTCAGTAAACAACTTACATTATAGTTGTGTTTTCTTTATGAACTTGGGTCCTCCTATGCTTGGTACATAGTATTGAGAGTGGTAATGTTCTGGACAGATATGGCCTTTGATGAGCATGTAGTGTCCTTCCCTATCTATCTCTTTTGATTAGTTTTGAAGTCTATTTGGTCATAGTAGCTTGCTTCTTAGGTCCAATACCTTTTGTAATTTTTTTTATCCTGAGGCAATGTATATTTTTGATACTAAGGTGTATTTCTAAGGTGCAGAAGAACGATGGATCCTGTTTTTCATTCATTCTGTTAGTCTGTGTCTTTCATGGAGTAATTGAGACCACTTATATTGAGAGCTATAACTCTGCAGTGTTTGTGGATTGCTGTTGTTTTTAATTGTGGGGTGTGTGTGTGTGTGTGTGTGTGTGTCCTCTTTTGATATGCTGGTCTAATATTATCTATTTCCTGTATTTTATTGGGTGTGGTTAGCCTCCTTAGCTTGGAGTTTTCCTTCTAGTGCCTTCATAGGGCCAGAGTTGTAGAAAATTATTGTATGAATTTCATTTTGTCATGGAAAGTCATAGTCTCCAACTATAATGTTAGAAACTTTTGTTGAATAATAGTTTGAGCTTGTATCTCTGCTCTCTTGGAATTTGTAGAACATCTGTCTACGTCCTTCTGTCTTTTAGAGTCTCAATTGAAAATCCAGGTATAATTCTAATAAGTCTGCCTTTGTATGGCACTTGGCCTCTTCCCTTGTTGCTTTTAATATTCCTTTGTTGTTCTGCATGTTTACTGTGGGATTATTGTGTTCCAAGGACACTTTCTTTTCTGCTTCAGTCTATTTGGTATTCTGTACACATCTTATTCCTTTATCAGTACCTTCTTTTTTAGGTTAGGGGATTTTCTTCTATGATTTTCCTGAAAACATTTTCTGTTCCTTTGACCTATGTTTCTTCTCCTTTCTCTATTCCTATTATCCTAAGATTTAGTCTTTTCAGAGTGTCCCAGATTTCCTAGATGTTATGTGTCTGGAGGTTTTTTTTTTTTAATTTAACATTTTCTTTGACTATCTTTCTTTTATCATGTCTTCAATGCCTAAGACTCTCTCTTCCATTGCTTATGTTGTTGAGTTTCTCTCTGAGGCTTCTCTTCACATTCCCTAAGTTTTTCATTTTCAGGTTGCCCTCAAACTGGGTTTTCTTTATTGATTCCATTTCTACTTTCAGGTCTTGAATGGCTCCAGTCATTCCCTTCCTGTTTTGTTTTCATAGTTTTTTTTTTTTAAGGAATTTATTCATTTTCTCTTTAAGACCCTCTATCATAATCATGAAGCCTGTTCTGTGGCCTTTGTCTTGTGCTTCAGCTATGGTACTTTACTCAGAGCCGAGTGTGGTAGGGATGCTGGGCTCTTGTGGAGACATATTGCTCTGTCTGTTTTTTATTATAATTTTACACTGACATCTAGACATCTGAGTCTAGATGGGACTAATTTGGGAAGATTTCAATTTTAGGTGCTAATAGCTAGTCTTGTCTTTGTTAGATGGGTGGTTTTTTAGTTTTGTGTTTGCTTGTTTGTTTTGTTTTCATATATTTCTGTTGCACTCTCTGGTACTTAGGGGAGTGTAGTGGCTGTCTGTGGCCTGGTAGGAAAGAAATTCTTCGGGGACTCTGATAGACATGGTCACTGAGGGTACAGGGTAAATTGTGATGGTAGGTTTGGGAGCCAAAACATTGGAATGGGTGTGGGCTAGGAGGAGGTGGGCAGAGAGTGTTCAGAGATGGGAATGGCACAGGGAGAAGTCACAACAGGTAGTTTGTTACCCAGGGTTTGGGGTTTGAGAACAGGAGATTAGATTTGAAGGAAAGGGGATAGTAAAGACTTGAAGCTCACCTCTTTCACTGGCCTATTTGCTTCTGTGGCAGGTTGTACTGACAGGATCCCAGGGAATGTTTGTTGGAGTTGGCAGCTGGCTTGGAGGCCTGGACAAGTGATGAGCTCGAGAAGTTTGGATGGGAAGATCTGTGTGATCTACTAGAGTTGTGGGGAGGGGAAAACAGAGGGTGGGCTATGGATTTGGGGGTGAGATGGGGGAACTGGATTTTGAGAAGTGGAGGAGGGGGCTGGAGAGATGGCTCAGTGGTTACCAGAATTGACTGCTCTTCCAGAGGTCCTGAGTTCAACTCCCAGCAACCACATGGTGGCCTGTAACCATCTGTAATGGGATCTGATGCCTTCTTCTGGTGTGTCTGACACCAGAAGAAGTACAGTGCACCAGAAGAAGTACTGACAGCTACAGTGTACTCATATAAGTAAAATAAATAAATAAATCTTGAGAGAGAGAGAGAGAGAGAGAGAGAGAGAGAGAGAGAGAGAGAGAGAAAGTAGAGGAAGAGGTAAAGACCTGTAGTTAGTCTACCGGCCAGAGTATGCTTTCAAATTTGCATCAGTGAGTATATTTATTAGCATAGAATGCAAAAGTCATATAATAAATAGCCAACAGCAGATAAATAAAAGCAATTAAAAATAAAATATAAAATGAGAGCTTGCAAGATCCTGAAGAACAGGAAAAGAAGGATGAGGCAGTAACCTAGACAACCCAAGTGAGCTTCTCTGTATGGCTAAGCATTTGATGGCCGACTCCCCCCCCCCCCGCCCTGCTGGCATGTTTATAATATGGGATAAACAATAAGAACCTCTGTTGGAAATGGTTTACCCTCTAGCTGGCTTCAAGGACCTGACGATGTCATCCTTGGGCTTTCCTTCCTGTTAGGGAATTTGGGGCATACCATTCCTCAAACAAGGGACCTTGAAGGACACTGTGAGAAAGACGTGTCGGTCTGGAATGGGAAGGGAGGCAGCACATCCTCCAGAGAGCTTTCTGGTGAGCTCCAGTAGCATAGGACAACTACCATTCTGTACACCACACAAACAGTGAAGTAACCAGGATATAAAACCCTCAGATTAGATGCTTATCTTTGCCCCGAAAGCACTGAGAAGAAATTTAGCATCAGTAAGAAGGAATCTGTATGACTAAGTTTGCATTTCAACCGTAATGTGGAAGAGAATTTAGGCCAAGTGACTTAGAATGAAGACAGCCGACCACTGAGAAGACTGCAGGGGTAGCAACTAAGAACAAGGCTGGTTCAGAGAGGGATTTAGGGTGCTGAATCCATATGGCTTGAGGGACAAATGCATTAGGGTAGACACTGAAACACAGTGGGAATGATTGACGTTCCTCCAGCATGGGCCTTTGGGAAGGGAAGTCAGAGATGCAGAACAAAGACCAGGCTCGATGGTTACAAGTGGGATTCAGTTTGGGCACAGTGACTTTGAAATGCTTTTGAATCAATACCTGGAGTCACACATTTGGAGACCAAATCTGAGGTCCTCAAGGGAGTGAGCAATGACTAAAGTCAGGAGGAGAGGGAATGCCAAAGAAATTAAAAAAAAAAAAAAAAAAAAAAAAACAGGAACACAACTGAGGAAATATTAACTAATAAGGTATGGATGGAGAAAAAGTTCTTATGAAAGGAACTGGCAAGGAAGTCAACTAAGTAAGTATGGTTTTCACTTCATCTATCTTGCTTCCCTGTTCTCCATTTTTCCATTATACTACTAGCCTTCAATCTCAGTTAGCATGCTACCCTTTTGTTTCTGTCTTAGAGCAAAGACCCCAGAAAGGTATGACCTACTTATAGAGTAGATCTTTCCATCTCAATCAACCTAGGCGAGATATTCCCTCACAGCACACCCAGAGACTTGTCACCTTCGTCCCGTCACAGTGATGATGATAACCATCACAGTAATTATGACACTCAGCTGAGACTTGTCTTTAGTGGACACTAGACACCACAGACATAGGACTTCATGTGTTCCATTTGTGCCTATATGTAAATCTACAAATGGTACATTCTAGAAATCTATACTAGTTACCATTTAGTGTGACTGTAACTTCTGTAGCTTGCAGTATGACAGCAAGACTCAAATGGCATTCGTTTCTTTCTTCACAACTGCACAGGCAGATGCTGTTCTTAGGAACTGAGCCATTGATTGTTCGTACTTTCCTACATTATAAACCTTTGCCCTCTCCCTTAAAGGAAGCAATTTATGGCTTTCCTGGTGCGTTCTACTCACCTGCATCACAGCTCCTCTGCTCTGACGATATTACCAAGTAAAATGAAGGTTTTTGAACCTGGGCATTGTGAATGGAACGTCACTGTAGGAACCAAAACAGTTTTAAATGAGCTACGGACAGGTGGGGGATATGGACTGGATGCCCTGGGTGAGAAAGGGGATCAAGTCCTCCATGAAACTGATGTAGAGGCACAGGGGCTACAGTGTTATTCAGAACACGTGCCATTGAAACCTTGCAAATTGTTTACCTCTGGGAATGACCACTTGATACTTTTTGACATCAACTAATTGCTAGGATAATGAAAGCATGGGGGAATGAAACTGCCAAGAGGAAAAACTAATATAAAAGTGAAGCTCCAAGGAAAGGGACTCAGTGATGGAGAGGAGACCAAAGTGGGCAGGAATAGACGAGAGTCCATTTAGAGAGTGCTGCTTCAGCTTTGGGGATGATAGTTCCACCACTGATATACTGAAGCAAGACAAAGATTCATTTCCTTATGAATGAATCAGTCATAAATTCATACAGTCAGTCTACAAATAGTCATACCCGAAGACCAAAGGATAAATATGGGAGGAATAAGGGCTTCATGGAAAAAAATGTCTGAGCAGATTAATAAGTAACACTTAGACCTGAAATACCTATCCAACTCTTTTAAAGTCCAGTGCTTTATAAAGCAGTGGTTTGGAGGGGCAAGCTGTTCCGGCTCAGCTGCTGTTGCTGTAAAACAGTACTAACCAAAATCAAGTTGGGGAGGAAAGTGTTTATTTTATCTCTTAGGATTCGGTCCATCCTCCGAGACAGCCAAGGAGGGAAAACAGATGGGAATCTGGGGACGGGAATTGAAGTGGAGACTGTAGAGGAATGTTGCTGGCTAGCTGGCTCCTCATAGCTTGCTCAGCTGGCAATTGTATACAGCCCAGGATGGCCTTTCCAAGGATGGCACTCAGGTCAGTCAGTGTCTCAAAAAACACAATACCTGAGGTAACATCATGTGTACACACAAACCCATACACACATACATACCTGACCATGGATCATGAATCCCTATGCCTGTACTCCAGAAAATGGTGTCATTCCATAGGTGGATATGAATTTTAAAAGGAGCCAAGCTTATAGCACATTATGTACAGAACCACAGTACTCAGGAGTACAGGCTTTAAAAAGTCCTTCGGGGTACTTGGGGTAGACTTTTTATTGATATGCTTTCTCAGTGAGAACGCTCAGCTTCTGATACAATCATAAAGAAAAACACAGACTTTTTATGAATGATCCATCCGGGGTCTTAAATACTCCTTTGTTCCAGACATGGATGGTAGGGCCATGAATCCTCAGGGAAAAGGACAGGACACCAGGCGTCTTGTCAAGAACTCGCAGCAGGCTAGTTATTGCTCCCGTCCTGACATGTCACATCTTGGTTTATGTCTTAGGGAGTCCAGAAACAAAGCAACCCACAGAAAGCCTTTGTTCATTTTATCTCTTGAATCTTCTGTGTGGAAATGTGAATGCACACCACCCCCATAGAAGCACACAAGTCCCTCACATTGCAGAACAAAGGAGAATGGGCTTCTAGCATTGTTACTATTCATCTGTCAGGAGTATGATCAAAATTTACCGAAGCATTTTCAAGTTTTGTCAATTAGGATTCTGTAGCCCCCCCCCCCCCGAATGTATTTGTTTCTTCTTTGACATCTCTGGAGTGTTTTCAAATGAAGGGTGCTGTGATTGGGATGGGAGATAGCAACTTTCTTCTATTTCATACTTATTTATCTTTCTCAGAGCCTTTTCTAGGCTATCGTCCAAAATAGCCTCTAACCACCTAAGCTGTTCAATGAAGTGTATCAGAAAGCAATCCTTGAAATAGCTCCGGAATATGTTCTCTTCTCTCATTTGAACATGGTCGCATGCCAATCAAGAGCAAAGCAATTAAAATCCTGCCAAGATCAGAGTATGTGCCTGGCCGCCGCTTTTGCCAGTCTATCAAAACATCTCCTCACGGCTTTTGTTAAGACCCCAGTGACCTACTACTCTCCAGCAATAACCAGGAATCTCTCCGTGATCTTTACAGTTCTTCATTTGTTTCCAAATATAGGTCAACAAGTTTGTTGCTTTGAAATACATGCTGTCAGTTTCAAGTCCCCCCACCCCCACCCCCCTCCACCTTACATCTTCCTCCCTTTTTAAGCACCTGCCTTAACAACAACATTAAATCTTCAGTGGTGGATGTGCGTGTGTTTTATTTTCATATTTTCATTAAGGTTACGGTGTCGCAAGCTGTGTCATGTATGCTTAGTCTTGGATGCGCATCCATCTTTCTCTTGTAGTGCCATTCTGCTAATAAGATAATCCGTTAGCAGATTTTTCTGGTGCAATCCACTGAATCTCAGCACACTTCGCAATCAGCTTCCCTGAGTTAATCAGCAAATACATTGCTATGGGAGGTAGGCAGTCCCTTTCTAGATTATACAGCCGTCTCATCAATAATCGAAAGGACCAGCTAAGCAATTTGCCCTGCCCTCCCCTAAGCCTTCGGCTGCCCCCTCCCACCCTGCCGACTGCAATCGACGGGTAACCTGCTCGCACTGTTCTGCTCAGGAATCTTGAAATTTCAGGTCGCCCAGAGCACAGTTCAGTGACAGAATGTCAAGATGCAAACCACAAAAAAAAGACCCGGGAACTGCCAAGGTGCCAGAGACGGTGAAGAGATGTGGTGAATGGCTGGAACTGACAGAAATCACAGGAGCTTGAGGGCAGTCAGCTGAAAACAGGTAACTGAAGCAAACCTATGTTTTGGGTGAAATTATATGAATGCCTGAATCCCCTCTTCATTTCCTGTATAGTAAAAATGCTATAAAGCAAACAGCGTTTGACACTGAGATATCACTGGGACTCACAAACTCTACTGTCCTTGCAATGAAAACATTAGTTTAACTTTAGCTCTCACAATTGCTAATGCAGCGCTAATCCTTACCCCTCCAATTCCTAGCCATCTATTTGTCTAAAACATAGCTTCCTTACCTCATGGAGCAAATCATACGTGACAGGGCCCAATGTCCTTAATCCTTCAAACCTTTCATCAGATGGGCTACATACCTTTTTGCATTAAGGAAATGGACTAAAAGGATGTCAACACTTTTGAAGATGAAGCATTTTTCTCAATTCAATTGAAGTCTGCGTGTCTGACATCGTCTGCCTTTTGACTATCTGTTCTCATGTACATCGACAAAACTCAACTTTATTTGTCCTTTCCCCTCATGTCTGATCTGAGTTTCTACCTTGAGTTTCTACTGCTTTCTCCTTGACATTTCAGAACAGTAGGAAATTTGATCAGCCTGGTCTAGCAAATCTCATGCAATGATGGCAGATGGCAATGGTTACATAGAGGTATTTGGGCATTCTCTACGAAGTTCATTGAGAAGAGTAACATTTATTGAACAGGTCCAGGCATACTATAAAATCTCTACCTATTAGGGCATATTTTCATTTCAAGTATAAACATTATGGTCTTGAGAAAATGTAAGTAACTATAACTATAATGAAGATTCTGGTCTTGTTTTTAATGTCTTTATTTTCCTCGGCAGATAAAACCTCCCTTCCATGAGTACCAAATCCTAGTATTCTGTTCTTTTTCTACTTGTCCTTCAGATGTTTTCTTCCTCCTACAGAGTCAATACTTTGAAAACATCATTTCTCCAGAGCAGCTCCTCTGTCAGATCCATCTTGAACTCGTGACCCTAGAATTTCTCCTCAGCTGCTGTCATTTCTTTTTGAGGCCAAAAGCAGCTATGTGTCATGGCATCAATGACCCTTTCATGTCCACTGGCTTTTCTGCAAACATCAAGAGAACTCAATAAACAAGGGCTGACTCTCTCGATGCCACGAGAGTTTTAGAGAAATGTGGACATTGTGTTAAATACTAGCTCATAGCCCATGCTCTATATCATTCTTAGTAAGCCTTTTGTGGTCATATCACGTTATATTACGTTCCATCAATTCTTTTGAATCTTACCTTCCTAATCATAAATTTTATAATATTATATACCTAAGGAGCAGCAGTTATGTTAGTGTGATGTCTGTCTCTTCAATTCCAGGACTCCAGAGGTAGAGGCAATAATGGGGTGAAGCCACCCTTAGCTACGTAGTGACACTCTGCCTCAAACAAACAAAAGAGTAGCCATAACATACAATATTACTGCTAGTATAAATTTTAGATGAAACTTCCAGAACAAAATATTTTCTGAAATCTGATAATATATTGTCTTAGTCAGGGTTTCTATTCCTACACAAACATCATGACCAAGATGAAAGCTGGGGAGGAAAGGATTCATTCAGCTTACACATCCACATGGCTGTTCATCACCAAAGGAAGTCAGGACTGGAACTCAAGCAGGTCAGGAAGCAGGAGCTGATGCAGAGGCCATGGAGAGATGTTCCTTACTGGCTTGCTTCCCCTGGCTTGCTCAGCCTGCTCTCTTATAGAACCCAAGACTACCTGCCCAGAGATGGTCCCACCCACAAGGGGTCCTCCCTCCTTGATCACTAATTGAGAAAATGCCTTACAGCTGGATCTCATGGAGGCATTTCCTCAACTGAAGCTCCTTTCTCTGTGATAACTCCAGCTTGTGTCAAGGTGACACAGAAAACCAGCCAGTACCTATATGGAACATGAGAGCATGATAAAAAAATTCCGTGTATAATACCTGAAATCAAGCATAAAGGCTTTGTGAAAATTACACTGACAATATCCAATGCTAGATTTTACCAATTCATTACATGTCAGGCATGCACATATGTTATCTAAAATAAAATTTTACTATTGAACCCTATTTAAAGGTAGCGCGCAAGCCTGGAGATAATTTAATCATGCTACTCTCATGATCAAAACCTATTGGTTGCTCCCTTATTGTCACTGGGTCACCCGTATCTTGTATCTACATTGTCCATTTGGTTGCCAGGATCTGTCCATGTCCGTATTTAACTCCAAGACAGAGTTCATGATCAATTCATTATTTATACAATCAATAGGGTGTGAAGCATCCACCATTATCTGCCTTACAGGTGGTTTTGCTGAGCTGGCTCAGTTTTGTGTTGTTATGGTTTTGTTTCTGGGACGAAGTCTCATGCAACTCAGTCTAGTTGTTGAGGATGGCCTTGAACTCATAAACCTCCAATCTCTGCCTCTCCATGCAGGGGAGACGACAGGCATGCGTCACAAGGCCCAACCACATGCTGTGTGCTAAGGAAGTGAACTGTGAACTGTGATCTGAAGAGCAAAGGGAGCAATCATGTGGGGCTTCGAAGGCGATAACAACCACTGGAAACAAACACCTAGTAGAAGGGCTCTAGGCAGGAAAGGGCAGTCTGCAGAGCAGCTCGAGAGGAAGGACAGGTAAAATGAAAGTCTCAGGGACCTTCAAGGAAAGGGGAGATCACAGTATGCATAAGCTCTTATAAGAAAGGGGCAGGGACTAAGGGAAAACACTATCCAAAGCTGGCTAGAAAAGAGAGGATGATAGCAGTTTACCAATATTAATCACAACTATGGTGTGTGTGTGTGTGTGTGTGTGTGTGTGTGTGTGTGTGTGTGTGCCTGTGTGTGCACGTGCATGATTCAATCATATTAAAAATAATGTAATAGTAGATATTCTCTCTGCTCCTGTCTAGGTATATATAACTCCAATTATATCATTTATTTGACAAAGTATCTTAACTTCATATTTCCACCCATGGTTAGCTCTTCATAACTAGTCTGATGTGTTAACACATGAACAGCCTCCTTCATGGCATTCAATATCCTGTTTGTTTTCTACCCAAGCTATCATCACATTCTCTCCTCTCTTCCTCTCCCTGTCTCCCCCTCCCTCTCCCTGTCTCCCTCTCCCCCTTCCCCTCCCCTCCCTCTCCCCTTCCCCCTCTCCCTCTCCCTCCCCTCTCTCTCTTTATCTTTATCTCTTCTCTTTTCTTCCTTCCTTTCCTTCTTCCTCTTCCTCCTCCTTCTCCTCTTCCTTTTCTTCTCCTCCTTTGTTTTATTTTTGTTTTTTGTTTTTGTTGTTGGTTTTTTTTTTCAAGATAGGGTTTCTCTGTGTAACAGATTTGCTGGCCTGGACCTTGCTCTGTAGGTCAGGCTGGCCCCAAACCCATAGAGATCTGCCTGCCCCTGCCTCCCAATGCTGGGATAAAGGCATGCACCACCATTGCTTGATTCACATTTTCTTTCTGAGACACAGATGAAGTATATGGTGCCATTCCACTTATCAATTACTAATATAATGCAAAATTAATGTTTAAACTCCATTTATCAATGTGATATCTTTGAATTCAGGTAACATTCAAACAGGAACTTTTTTATCAAGTTCTAATGTTCTATGTATTACTGAGTTATGTTCTATGTATTACTGAGTTAAAGGGAAACATAAATCTTTACTATTTTGTAGAATGCATTTTGATTAATCTAAAAAGTTATACTAACAGTAATATTTTATTATATATATGTGTGTGTGTGTGTGTGTGTGTGTGTGTGTGTATAAGACAGGGTTTCATATACGCTAACCTCAAACTACGTAGTCAGAGATTACTTTGAACTTCTGATCCTCCTGCCTTTTGCTCCTGAGTCCTGGCATTACTGGTGTATGTATGCCCCCATGCCCAGAGGATGTGTTACTAACAATTGAGCCCAGGGCCTTGTGTATGCTAAGCAAACACTCTATGAGCTGTGTTATCTCCCAGTCCCATATTTATACCTTTTGATCTAGCTCTTTCTACCTAGAAGATTTACTATCACATTTATAAATAAAGTTCAAACACTATATACTGCATCACATTATTAATAGATAAATGGGTGGCACCTTCTGCTTCATCTGTATTTAACAAAGAAAGTGTGATAGCATCTTGGGGTGAGAAATAAACAGGATAGTGAATGACATGAGGATGACTTCACATGTTAATACATCTAGCCAGCGACCAAGAGCTAGCAAAGCTTGTATCATAGATTACTTATTTTAACAACACCAAGTAAGAATTCCCATTTATTTTGAAGTCCATGATCTTCAAACCTGAGAGTCTTTCTACCTCCTGGCATACTTGAAATTTTGCATGGTGAGATCAACTTCCATGGGCCTCATCTCATGTTCGTGTTAGTGGGTTTGCCAAGAATGCAAGACTGGTTTTAACAGGGGTTGTGCCTCATTTCAATGTTTGCTATCAATTTAATAACATGATGAAGTGTTTTCCCCTGAGATGGATGTCATGCTTGCTTGCAAGCTCCTGTCATGCAAAGCTGCACAAGTCTAATATCTGTAAAGCTGTAACATCTAATGTCTGTTTGCAGACATCGTCGTAGACCTCCCTGGATTCCCCTGTTGGAACAGAAGATGAGAGACCAATGTGAGTCTATAGTGAACCAGCTGCTGCTGCCCAGATGCTCTGACAAGTATAGATGCTGTCTTCTGTCTGTATTAAGGAGACAGGGAAAAGTTGCCCTGGATTCATATAAGTTAAGGTAAAAATTCAGACTCAGCAACTTCCTGCTACTGTCAATCTGTACTTGTGAAAACCATTTCTCCTTTCTTCATTTTTCTTTCAAGCTGGTCCTCTTCTCCCTATTTTATTGTTTTACCCAATCTTCTTCAGCCATTCTGAATGCCAAGGTGCCTCTGGGGTCTCCACACGGTTCCATTTTTCATACCCTCCTAAGGACATTCATATTTCATGCATTACATATTCTCCTAAGGACGATATAGTCTTTATCTACTAGATTTGTCAGTTACCTTTAACTGCATTAATTTTAAAGCATGGATTCCTGATGAGTAAGGATGTTGAACATTTCTTTAGGTGCTTCTCAGCCATTTGGTATTCCTCGGTTGAGAATTCTTTGTTTAACTCTGTACCCCATTTTTTAATAGGGTTATTTGGTTCTCTGGAGTTTGACTTCTTGAATTCTTTGTATATATTGGATATTACCTCTTTATGGGATGTATGGTTGATAAAGATCTTTTTTTCAATCTGTTGGTTGCCATTTTTTTCCTATCGACAGTGTCCTTTGCCTTACAGAAGCTTTGCAATTTTATGAGGTCCCATTTATCTATTCTTGATCTTAGAGCATAAGCTACTAGTGTTCTGTTCAGGAAAATTTCCCCTGTGCCCATGTGCTTGAGGCTCTTCCGTACTTTCTTTTCTACTAGTTTCAGTGAATCTGGTTTTATGTGGAAGTCCTGATCCACTTGAACTTGAGCTTTTTACAAGGGGTCAATTTGCATTCTTCTATGTACAAACTGCCAGTTGAACCAGCACCATTTGTTGAAGATGCTGCCTTTTTTCCACTGGATGGTTTTAGCTCCTTTGTCAAAGATCAAGTGACCATAGGTATCTGGGTTCATTTCTGAATCTTCAGTTTTATTCCATTAATCTATCTGCCTGTCACTGTACCAGTACCATGCAGCTTTTATCACCATTGCTCTGTAGTACAGCTTGAGGGCAGGGATGGTGATTTCCCCAGAAGTTCTTTTATTGTTGAGAATAGTTTTTGCTATCCTGTTTTTTTTTTTTTTTGTTATTCTAGATGGATTTGAAAAATTTCTTTTTCTAAATCTATGAAGAATTGAGTTGGAATTTTGATAGGGATTTCATTGAATCTATAGATTGCTTTCAGTAAGATTACCATTTTTCCTATAACATCCTTAGTCTTCAGGGATATACAAATCAAAACAGCCCTGAGATTCCACCTCACACCAGTCAGAATGGCTAAGATCAAAAACTCAGATGACAGCAGATGCTGGCAAGAATGTGGAGAAAGAGGAACACTCTTCCATTGTTGGTGGGATTGCAAGCTGGTACAACCACTCTGGAAATCAGTTTGGTGGTTCCTCAGAAAATTGGACATAGTAATACCTGAGGACCCAGCTATACCTCTACTGGGCATATACCCAGAAGATACTCCAAATTGTAATAAGGACACATGCTCCACTACGTGCATAGCAGCCTTATTTATAATAGCCAGAAGCTGGAAAGAACCTAGATGTCCCTCAACAGAGGAATGGATACAAAAAATGTGGTACATTTATACAATGGAGTAGTACTCAGCTGAGTGAGGTAATTCAAACACAAAGGAACATACATGGTATGTAGTTACTGATAAGTGGATATTAGCCCAGATGTTCAGAATATCCAAGATACAATTTACAGACCATGTGAAACTCAAGAAAAAGGAAGATCAAAGTTTGGATACTTTGATCCTTCTTAGAATGGGTATCAAAATACCCATGGGAGGAGATACAGAGACAAAGTGTGGAACAGAAATGAAGGAAAGACCATCCAGAGACTGTCCCACCTGGCGATCCTTCCCATACACAGTTACCAAACTCAGACACTACTGTGGATACCAACAAGTGCTTGCTGACAGGAGGCTGAAATAGCTGTCTCCTGAGAGGCTCTGCCAGTGCCTGACAAATACAGAAGTGCCATCCTTTGGACTGAGCACAGGGTCCCCAATGGAGGAGCTAGAGAAAGGACCCAAGGATCTGAAGGGGTTTGCAGCCCACTAGGAGGAACAACAATATGAACCAACTGGTACCACCCAGAGCTCCCAGGGACTAAACCACCAACCAAAGAATACACATGGTTGGACTCATCACTCCATCTGCATATGTAGCAGAGGATGGCCTTGTTGGACATCAGTGGGAGGAGAGGCCCCTGGTCCTGTGAAGGCTCGATGCCCCAGTGTAGGGGAATGCCAAGACAGGAAAGCAGGAGTGTTTGGGTTAGTGAGTAGGGGGAGGAGGGATGGGATAAGGGGTTGGGGGGGGGATTGAAGAAAGGAGATAACATTTGAAATGTAAATTTTAAAAAATCGAATTTTTAAAAAGGAAAAATTATAAATAAATAAATAAATAAATAAAGCATAGATTCCCACCAAATGCATCTCTTTCCTTAACTTTGGGCTTTTCCACATACACACACCCAACTCTTTAATAGACAATTCTATTGTAATATACTATAGACCCATAAACCTTAATTTTACTGGTCCTAGACTGGTGGGTCTTTTTTAATGTACATTGGTATTCTGCCTGCATGTATGTCTGTATGCAGGCGTCAGATCTCCTAGAACTGTCGTTACAGACAGTTGTGAACTGTAATATGGGTGCGGAGAATTGAACTCAGGTCCTTTGGACGAGCAGCCAGTGCTCTTAACTGCTGAGTCATCTCTTTAGCCCCTAGACTTGTGTTGTTAAATGCAAAATCCTGGAATGATTTTGAGCCTCCATGACAATTGGAGCCACCATTCGACTAAGTATCTCCTTATTTCTTTCCACCGCCAGTTCTCTCTGTGTGTTCTGGTGTATCTGTTTATGAACACTCCTCCTCACCATCGCCTATCTGTTTATTTCTCATCCCAAGCTTTTTCCATGTTTTCCTTTTCAACACAAATCTAAGCACAGTGTCCTTGCATATAGATGAGTCGTTCTTGCAATGGCAACCCAAATATATCATCCACGTACCCATTGAAATACTTCAGTTTCATCACAAAACACTTCAATTCCATCAGAGTACCATCCAAGACACATACAGGTCATGCACAGCCTATTAAAAAAACTCAATAAAGAAAGGAAAGAAAGAATCCACATTTTCATAGTCTGTTTTCAAATGGCTCTTGTGCTAATTTGTATCTCACTTCCCCTCTTTCATAGACACTATCAGTCCTCAAACTATACCTACTCATTATCCTATGGACAGTGCATTGTACCTTGAAGCAAGATAGATAAATATTCTTTCAGTTCTCAAGGCCTCCTATGACACATATATGTAAAAAAAATACTTTCCAATTCCATTCATACCTATCTGTCTTATCCTCTAAAAACCTATTCAGATCATCACATATGCAGAGTACGTAGTTCCTACTCAATAGTTGTCTTCTTGCTTCAAGTCCAGTTACCATTTAGGTGCCCCCAAATTCCACATGGATAATGTTATCTGTACATTGGTGGATTGCTGACCCCCTCGAGCCATCTGCTTTCACGGCCACGACTTCTTTCATTTCTTCACACATCATAGTGTGGCCTGAAATCCATCAGCCCCACCACATTCTTACTAAACCTTACTGGGCCCTCCAGCCCTTATTTCATAATCATGGCCTACCTCATTTTTTAATGTTACAATGTATAATCTTTTGATCTGAGATTTAAAACATCTGCTCTTTCTGCTTTAACCTACACCCTATGAATATTAAACTACTTTCTTGCTACATCCTTAATTCTCTTTCTTTTTATGTTGAAAGGTACTCACCCAAGTTAAGTCATTACATGTCACATTTGCTGAAATTACTGCTCAATTTCACAGCTCTGAAGCCTGGGGTGGCTAAATTATTTGAAGGAAAATCCACAGAGGCTATAGTGCTAATGTGCCCCCTTCATCCAGGTGCACTGCAGTGGCTACCTAGTGGCCCTGCGTTCCCCCCAATTTAACTCTTTCAGACACTGCCTATTGACAAATATGCACATTTCTATCCATGTTTTTCATTCTGTGTTGTATTTTTGAAGGCAAAGTGCCTCTTCTCTCCACCTACTCCCTCTGTGCTGCCCTCCACGTCATAATACATTCAACTGTCACCACCTTGCTTCCGCCTTCTGAGAACACTTCCCTTGGAGACTGTAGCACAAAGGTGCTGGGCCTCCTTTCCTGCAATCACTTGTTTCTTCTGTCCCCCTTGCTTTCCTCCTCAGACATCCACAAACACATCATTTCTATTTTTTTTTTTTTTTTTTTTTTGGTAAAAGAATGACACAGGCTTTCTTGATGACAATACTTTCTAATCTCCTATTTACTGTTTAGTACTAGCCATTGAGCCTGTATTTCTTTTCAGTTCCAATTTATTGATTTTTTTCCCCCAATTACCAAATTGAAAGCACATTTTAAATCAAGTTCTATGCTCCTTTCATTTTGTTTGATATTATTAAACAGTGCTTCAAGGTCACTACTTCCTCTTTGTAAGAACAGAGGACTCTCCTGTTTCTCCTGATTAACTGATATTCTCTCTCTCTCTCTCTCTCTCTCTCTCTCTCTCTCTCTCTCTCCTCCCTTCTTCCATCTCCTCCCCCTCCTTCTCTCCTTTCTTCATAAGCTTAAATTCTGTGATACCCAAAAGATCTTTAGCTTTAGCCCACTGAAATTAATTTCACTCATGTTCCTCATATGATTCATCCCTGAAGTCCTTTCATTTGCCTAGCATGTACTCATATGTCAAAGTCCAACTTTTCTCGGAGCTTTCACTCACAAACCAAATGGGTTGTTTCTTTCCAAGCTTAACATTTGTATGTACACAGAACAGACAGACAGACAGACAGATGGACAGATGAACGGACAGACAGACAGACAGACACACACACACACACACACACACACACACACACACACACACATATTTGTGCCTGGGTGGTAGAACATGGTAATGAAAAAGTCAAAGGGAGACCCAATATGGTGCATTTGGGGATCCCATAACCATATACATGTGTGTGTGTGTGTGTGTGTGTGTGTGTGTGCAAATATCTTAAATAGATAGTGCAAAAATACTGCAATATCTCACTATATGTATTATATTATGTAAAATATATACATCCATATATAATATTAAATGTACCTCACATGGCATATGTCTGTGTGTATATACACATATACACATGCACACACACAAATATATATATATATGTATATATATATATGTACACACACACACACACACACACACACACACACACATATATATATATATATATGTGTGTGTGTCCTACAATATACCATGAATTATATCGCTCATTAAGCTTGAATGTCATCTGGCCTTCCTGGAAGTTACATTATCTTAAATTTAACTCATCACCTTTTTCTATAAATCTGTTACTCCATAAAATTTTCTTTTCTTAAACACAAAACCCTTCCTTTCTTATTTTCCCCTGCCATTCCTCTCAAACTCCTGCCATGGCATCATTATTTCTCAGCCTTTTACACATGACTCCTGGTACCCTAGATCTGCCCCAAACCACTGTAATATATCAGCATTATGATTCAGCTCTTTGCCTTTTAACCAATAAATTCAGAGGCTAATTTACCGGCAGATGGCATATCGAAACACTATGCTTAAAGTTACAATATTCATGTGTTCAAAAAAATATTTATTAGTCATTTTGGATCAAGAAATGAATGTCAATGTAGCCTGACATTTAAAGTCCTTGAAAAACCTAGCTTTGTTTAACTTTTCAAATTTGTCTCTGTGCTTTGAATATTGACTTCTAATACTACAATACAACATCTACCACAGTGGCTATCAGAACCCCATATGTGCCATATTGGATCTCACTTTGACTTTTTCATTACTGTGTTCTACCACCCAGGCACCAACTCATTCAGAAAGTTCCCTTAACCCTGGATTTCCCTACTTTCTGTGTTCCCACCATTCTGTTTCCTTCTACCTATACTTATACATATATCTACCACATCATATTGATTTCTGTGTATGTCTCTACAATAGGAGGCTAGGATCTGTATTCATCTCTGAACTTCATAAAACTGGAAGTGTTTAGCACATATTACTAATTTCCTTGAATACCTGGACTATGTTTCACATATCTTTGTACTTTCCGTTAACATACTGCTTGATTTGTGATGAATATATTGACAAATATTCATGCTGTAAAGACTGCCATCAGACTTGAACAATAATGCATAAATATATGGAGAGGGGAGTTAGCTTTGGAGAAAAATGCTAAGAAAGCCGGAAGGAAATTAAGAAACAGAGAGAGAGAGAGAGAGAAAGAGAGAGAGGAAGGAAGGGAGGGAAGAAAGGAAGAAAGGAAGAAAGGAAGAAAGGAAGAAAGGAAGAAAGGAAGAAAGGAAGAAAGGAAGAAAGAAAGAAAGAAAGAAAGGAAGGAAGGAAGGAAGGAAGGAAGGAAGGAAGGAAGGAAGGAAGGAAGGATGTCTTAAAAAATGAAAAGACAAAAAAATGCCCAATTTTTCAGATTGTATGAAAAAGTACTTATATAAAACACTAGTCTATCTTTCATAGAAATAAAACTGATGGGGCTGAGAGATGGCTTAGCAGTCCACTGCAATACTATTCTTGCAGGAAACCTGAAGTCTGTTCCCAAAATCCGTACCAGGCAGCTCACAACTGTCTATAGCTCCAGCTTGAGAGGAGCTGGTGCCCCTGGCCTGTGTGGGCAATCCTACTCATGGACACATGCCCATACACAAACATATACACACATACTTTTTTAAAGCTACGTTATAAAAAATGTTCTTAGGAGGCCATTTTTCCATAGATATAATGATGCTAGATATGTATTTATGTATTTAGTTTCCTTTGGGACACCCTTGGCAGTGTCTGCTGCTCCTAAACCAAACCTGCTCTCAGTCATTGTTGTCAGCACAGAGGCATCCGCCATGACAAACAACCATGAAGTCAAAGACAGAATCTGCACTGACCTTGAAAAAAAAAAAAAAAGACCTCACTGTGCCAGTGGTAGATTCCTATGAGCTGATTGCTGGGACAAAGCTTCAGTGCACATGGCTGCAGTCATCCTACAACCCAGAGGTGTGTTATTAGCTGCACCACAGTGACAAACATAATAGCCACTTTCTGATTCTAATCTCTGACTTTTGAAGACAGTAGGTAGCAACTGTCAGAGCCCTGCTTCCGCTGATCAAACCATTTATTTTAATCTGGGATGTATTGGATAAAAGCAAAAGGAACCATTTTATTGTTTTGGGTTTTTTTTTTTTTTTTTTGAGCAAGCACTAGTAGATACATGGAAACACAGAGTAGAAAAGGCACTGTGTATGTGTCCTAAATGGAATCAGCCACAGAAACAAGTTGTAAAGTGTGATAAAATCTAGTGCTTATTGGAAAGCCGACTTGGGAATTGAAGGAACTAGATTTCAAAGCAGAATCTACCATTATTTTGCTCTACTCATGTGGAACAAATCCATTTTTACTGTAAGACTTACCTCTCCCCCCCCCCACACACACACACACAAACACTTGAACATGAAGGAATGGGCCAATGCCTTCCTCAACATGATTTCAGTCTCATGTTTCCTAAGTTATAATAAAATCCTGGAAACAAGAGACTGGAGAGCACGGCAGGCAAGAGCGCTTACTGCTCTTGTGGAGGACCCAAATTTAATTCTTACCACCCACATCCAGTAACTCACAACTACCTGTTAGCTCTATGCCTGATAAACCCTTTTGGTCTCCCTGGAAACACACACATACAGCACTCACATTTCATCTTTTTTAATCATAATACTTGCATTGATTGTTTAAAAATTTCACATCATGGACCCTGTGAGTCTGTGTTTCTGCCACACCCCAAATGCCATTCATTCATGGAAGGCAGAATGCAGTCTAAGATAGGGAACCTGAGCCCTGGGTGAGAAATAGCCGGGGCCTAGGGAGAATGTTGTTGGTTTGCAAGCTCCTGTGCACCCAGATGCTGCTGGGGATTGAGAGGAGTCGAGAATGGAGATCAGAGCTGAGTCCTGGATGGAGCAGAATCTGGTCTGTCTTTGAGTGAGTGCCAAAAGTATGGATAAGCTGGAAGAGAGGCCTTCTACAGGATATTTCGGGATGGCTCTTTCGGACAAATCGCACCCCACCCCCTGCCCCCATCCCCCCATGATGGTCCTTGATGAAGGAGATGGCCCTTGTTTATCCAAACTGTTTTTTTTATTCATGGAGGATGAAAATGCATACATCTACTCAAGGTAAGTCAGAGATTCACCTGTTGCAGGAAGAGATGCACAGAAAGGGAAGCTCATTGGCTAAACACTGCAGGCTTATCTAGATACCTCCTTAGCATGGAGAAATCTAGTTTCTTATATTATATGACCAGTTGTCATGGACCCCATAGAAGGATGTCATAGTCATAGGCTCCAGGACAGGTAGAGTCCGGCCAGGAGCTGATTCTAATACCTACAGTTCTTAATTATGAGATTTACTAGGGTTTTGAACATGCTTCAACCTTACCAAGTCTTCTGTCTGGTGGCAAGGTCTACCTGCCCCACAGCACCCTGATCATATTCACTTGTCATTCCTCCCAAGTCCACTGCTCACCCTTGTGACCTCCCCAAAAATGAAAGAAGAAGAAAGAAAAAATACCAAGTTCAATTTGTGTTGCCAATATACTCACTGGAGTATGGTCAAACTCCCAGTGACTGGCAGATTAAGGAAAACTAAGTCCTTCCCCACTCTCCCCACATTAGATGTCATCAAATCTGAAGAACTATACTTGAGCATCCCTGTCACAATTAAGAGTTCCCTTTAATGGACTCTTGTGTAGACTGTTTCCCCACAGGGGTGTAGAGGTGGGGAAGAGGTTGTCAAAGATGCCTCCTGTATCTCTCATTCTCAACTGCGAGTCTTCAGTCCTTGATGACACTGCAAAAGAAGCCTCCTTGCCCTTTACAGTCAGTGGCAGTGTGGACCATGGCCTTCCACAGCATTTCTGGCTACAGTATGGGTTATCAATATCAATAAATCAACATGGTTTCACGTGGCAGCCGAGGCAATGGACCTCTCCATGGATTTCAGTGGTAAGACGGGATAGACCACAGCTAGGCCACAAGCTCCGACATCAACCCTGACAACAACATTGACCACAGACATCAACAGCAGCAGCCCAGGCCATACACATCAACATAATCTCCAGTAGCAGCCAAGGCCACGGACATCAACATGGGCTCAGACAATATCACAGACCACAAACATCCACATGGTCTTTAGTGGGAACAGGGTCCCCAGACAAAAACATCAACATGGCGCTTGGCCATGGTTCACATACATCAACTTGGCCTCAAGCAGCAGCGCTGGCCTCACAAGTCATCATGGCCTCTGGTAACAGCACAGCCCACAGACATCAACATGGATTCAGGCAGCAGCTATATCATGAAGTCATCTACTTGACCTAAGGCGGCAACACTGGCCATGGACAGCCACATAAACCCCACCCCCCACCCCCCATAGTCATACCACAGAGAACAACATGACCACAGAACACAGATATCAACCAGACCTTAGGTAGTAGCACAAGACATGCACACCAGCATGGCCTCCAGCAGCAATAAAGACCACTGATACTATCATAACCTGCAGTATCAGCACAAACTAGGAATAGCAACATGGATTCATGTGGCTGTACAGACCCCAGACATCCTTATGACCTTCAGTGGTAACACTGGCCATGCACATTAACCTGGCCTCCATCAGGAGCACAGGCCACAAACATCTACACGGTCCTCAACCACAGTATGGATTATGAACACCAACATGGGTTTTGGCAACAACACAGATCATAAGCATCAATCTGGTCCCTGGAAGTAACATAGATTATGGACATCCACACAGACCCAGCTACAGCAGGACCAAGAACACTAACATGGCCTCTAGCAGCAGCACAGACCACAGACATAGACCTCAGGCATCAACACAGCCTGGGGCAGCACCAAGGACCATGGATGCCAACGTATCCCCTGGCTGCAGTATGGATCATAGATACCAATGTGGACTCTCGAGCCACCACAGACCATGGAGGGCTTTTAAGGAGGCCCAATCTCACATTATATCTTATTTTTGAGTTTCAATACAAATATTGGCATCTCATTAAACATTCTGATCAGAAATTCAGTCTAGTTTTGGAAACCTTGACCTTCAGTGTGACTACAGTGTTATCTTAGAAAGTGTACTTGCTAAGTGGTCAATGATCAAGTGATGGGTACATCACAGGTACTGATCCTCGACCACAGTGCTACAAGGCAGAGTACTTACATTAAGTCCTCTGCACCCTAACAAGGACTGCCCAGGTGATTTCGAGCAGGCTTCTGTATTCTTTGGGACTGCTTATCCAATCATTGTTATGGATAATTGGCATGGAAACCATCTGAAGATATTAATTCTCAGGCAAGAAATTAAAATGCTGACTATTTTGCTTAATTAATAAGTCCAAAGTTCTGTAACACATCAATCAATGGTACCCAGCAACAAAAACACGTTACATGACATGTGTAAAGATTTTAACTAACAAGAGAGACTAGGTGAGGGAAAGCTATGGGTATATTTTTATTTTATTTCTTTCCCTATCTATATTTGATGATATTTTAAAGATGAGGCCAACCTGTAAGTGGAATTATACACAGGAAATACATTTTTTATGATACTATCCAAAAAGAATCAGATATTGTTTAAGCTTCTGGTTATGTTCCCAATGATTCTTTTGAGGCAAGCTTCATATTTTACCAATTGAAGTCAATAAGCTAGGAGTGCCAATGTCATCAGAGGGCCCACCACACATGCATATGCATACATACACACATGCACACACACAGTCTACTCTTTAGATTTTGTGGCTGTGCATGGGCTTTTCTGAGATGATTAATGAATGGTGTGACCGGAAGGGATAAGCACAGGAGAACAACTGCAAGATGGAAGACTAAGAATTATATGGACATGAAAATTTTAGGGATGAAGTCAACTTTTGAGTGGCATACCATGCTCATTATGGAAATTTCAAAATTGAATGATGATCCGAAAAGTCGGCTTGAAATGAAAGAACATGATTTAATCATTAGATCACTCGCTTTGGAGATTGAAGGCATGTTCTGAGGTGAAATCAGTTGTGAATCAGAAGGCTCATTGTTCATATCCCTACACCCTTTTTCTATCCCATGCCTAAGCCTCTTATGCAGTCTCATGGCCTGGGCAATTTTCTCTAGCATTAAGTTTGCATGAATAGTTTTTCCACATGGTTTGGAAACTCTAAAACACTCAAGTCTGTTGATTCTATATAAGCTGTTCATGAGCATTAAATTAACTCATATAAAGAAATCCTAAAACATATCAAAGATCACTTCTAAGCATCCTTTGGCTTTCTTCTTGGTCAGTTTTTGGACAGCGCAGAAAACACAATTAACTAGTTCTCATCCATAGGGCGCACTGCATGGCAAATAGCATCTGGTTTCAGACTTTACAAACCTTGGCTATAAAATGAGTGTATAGAATGAGTAACTGGCATGAACAATACAGTTCTTGAAGATGTAAGAAGGGCATCTTTCAACTTACACTTTAGAGACAAAATTTTAATGATTTTTTTTTACCTAAAGTTATTTACTTTTTAGCTTGTCAAGAAAAGAGTTACTTTTTCCTCAGTACATTACTAAAGTCACACAACCATGTAACATTTCATACCAGTTGTGTTCCATGAATTCAGAACAACAAAAACATAGACTATCAAATTTAATTTTCCCTAAAATAACATATATAATATTCTAAAATAAAATTACACATAAAAATAATAAATACTTTAATAAGAGTCCTCTTAGCATGAGAAATTAGCAACATCAAAGTTGAGTGGGCATGCTATAGATACAGTAGAGCAATCACTCCCAAAGGGCCATTGATAATTCTTATTTCTAGATTGCAATTGTTTATGCAATCTGAAATCTTTAGAAACTGGTGTGATTTCAAATTTGAACTAGTTTCCTTTAGATGAGGCTTTATTTTTAGGTCAAAGGTAAAGAAAAATGAGACAAGCTGTCCACTTACCCTATCATCTCCCAATGCTCTCCTTCTCATATAATTAAAAACAAACCACTGAGATACAATTTTGGACATAGCTTGGGGAAACACAGCCTCAACTCCCAGTAAACTAATTCAGCTGATGCTACATAACTTGCAAGCAAGAGCAACCAAGTTCTGATTGCATCGTTTGAACACAGATTCCACTGTGTCTGTATTTCACAGGACTCTGGTATTTTCTGATGCATGAATAAACAATGAATTTTACATTTTTTTCTTCCAACTTACTCTGTGAATTACAGCTACAAAAACTTCATGCTGTCTCTTTTTAAAACTGTACCATGGCATGCAGTTGTCCCCTTTGTACTCATGTCACTCACCCAAGTCAGTTGTGGGTATGACTGGAAGCCCATGGTTTCCTGAATGAGGAATCTTTAAAAGTTAAGCTCAATCTGTCATTTTCCTTGCTGATGGATTCTGGAGATAAAGAGGATGCACAAACTATACTTACCCAAGCAACAATGTCTTTGCTTTAACGTGAGCAACACTTTATAGTAGGTAAAAATTTGACCATTATTCTTTGCAATAAGGGGCAGTGACCAGAGGTGATGAAAATCTCAAACAATAGTGCTTGCAAACTTTTCAAGACAGTTGAAAGATATAGGCATTGCTGAAATGAAAACTTAGAGCCATTATGCAGGAACAAGCTGGACTTAGATTTTTTTTTTTTAAAGGGTGTCATTCACTATCATGTCTCCACAGCATGTCTCTGGCCACGAGACTTTGTGTAACCTCAACAGAAGATAGTAACTAAAACTTGACCCACCAGAGTACCCAGAAACACCTCCCAAAGATTTAAAAAACTTTTCAAACTAAAATTAGAACTATATTCTAACTAGAGTTCTCGATTACGAAATCCTTCTTCTAAGTGGCCTGGGGTAAAATGTGGTGTCATTGCCAGTAGACAGCCCAGCTAGACAGCAGTGAAATGTCACCTCTGTCAGAGCCCACCAGATATAAGTCACAGTTTGTAGAGAAGTGGAAGTTCTTTGGTTGTGACAGGTAAGTCGTGAGAGCTGAGGCCAAGCAGAAAAAGGGAATGAGAAAATACCCATGGGTATTAAAGCTTTGAGGCAGATGTGATGAAGGCAGTTTATTTAAAAAAAAAATGAAGTTCAAAAATAAGACCACCCCAAAGAATCATCCAACCAAAGGCTGAACAGCAAGATCAAAATCAGATGCAAAATGATGTAATAATAAGAGAAAACGCTGCAGGATGCCAAAACAGAGCAAGGTCTAGCTACTGCGGAGCAGTTGCTGGAGGATAGTAAACACAGAGACAGAGAAGAGTTGGATGATAAGACCATACTGTGCTCTGGAAATACATAACACTCTCAAACTCTAAACATTTTTTAAAAAATTTTATTAGCACTGAAGTCAACGAAATGTGCTAACTCTCCACTCATCTGGATACTATGCATTTGAATTAGACTCTCCCCAAGAAAAGCAGAAGATGCTCACCCTGAAAAATGAGTCATCCGGGTGCTCTCTGAAGGGTTACTAGCTTAATAGCAGCATCCTCACTGAGGCTACATATTCCTCAACTGCTAACGCAGTGATAGCTTGGAAAATATTTTATTTATGCCATCTGTTCAGTGGTCCATGGTGAGAAGAAAAAAATGAATTTCAATAGGATAAGTTAAGTACAAAGCTATGAGTGTCCGCTTTAGAAAAGCATGCAGAATTCTTAGTATGATTTTCCTATATTTGGGGATTGAGGTATGTTCTCCTATCGAATAATTGTACTAAGAAATAGTCCTTGCTGTTAATATAGTCCTTGGTGTTCATTCCGAAACCTGATAGCCTCGTACTAATTTTTAACTCTCTGAGACAAACACAGAGAAAGAGAGAGAGAGAGAGAGAGACAGAGACAGAGACAGACAGAGACAGACAGAGACAGAGACAGACAGAGACAGACAGAGACAAAGACAGACAGAGACAGACAGAGATTAGCATGAATCTGAGACAATCCAGACATTATTTCAAAAAGTAAAAAAGGCTCAAAATTTGGAATTTGAATAATTTATGCAAAGTTACTACTAGTATTTTAAAGAACAGCTGGCAGTCCCCCCAAGTGAGAAACAGTGGTCTAAAGTGGCTTCTTGAAAATCCTGTGACGCACACCCTCACCAATCTTCACATGACACCAGTGTGTGCTGGGAGCAGGACGGTATAAGCAATAGACTCAATTAGCGCACTGTGAAAGACTCTCAGTTATTGATGACCTTCTACCATGACTATCAAGTTTGTTTTGCTCTAATACTCCTGTGTTATAAGCTCATCAATAACTCATTGAAAAATGGTATGTGGAAATTCACTGAAACATGATGTATATCTTACTCAGTCTAGTTGGTAAGCAATAGGATCGCTGTACACTCCTTGTGACATAAATGTATAACCACATTGAACATGGTCTTCTGGTAAACATTATTTCGGTACTGCTTAGATTGGTCTTTCCTTTTCAAGAATCTTGAGCTATAATAGGTTGAGAGTTAAAAGAAAGATATGAAAGCATGTTAAATATATTTCTGATACCATAGAATTTTATTCTCAATTATAATAAGTGACATTAATATAGTCTATGCCGATAATGTTTGAAGATGTGAGAAAAATAAAGAAAATAAATCATCTCATGACCTACACATAAAAACACATAAATCCATATATGTGTGATGTTCCAGGATTTTATAATGCAAGTTAAAAAGCATATATTTAAAATGAAATCTTCTAGTGCTAGAAAGTAAAGAGGTGTACAAACTGCAATGAAGGTATTTCGAAAGGATTTAGGAAACAGAACCGAAGAGTTCCCAAATTCTACATCTGGAATAATGTGAGTATGGAAAATTTGGAAAATAAATATAAATGTGATGGACTATATTCCTAAAAATAACTCTCTTGAATCTACAATAGAAGGAGGAAAAAACAGGAGGGAAGAAGGAAGTATCCTTATGAAATGTTGTTTATTAAAAGATCCAGAACACATGATGCAAAATCAGTATCTAAAAACACTGTTATTGGGCTGGAGAGATTGCTCAGTGGTTAAGAGCACTGACTGCTCTTCCAGAGGTCCTGAGTTCAATTCCCAACATCCACATGGTGGCTCACAACCATGTGTAATAGGATCCCATGCCCTCTTCTGGTGTGTCTGAAGATAGCTACAGTGTACTCATACACATAAAATAAATAAATAAATCTTAAAAAAAAACACACTGTTATCTACTAGTGATAATTTCAAATGCATGATAGATGTATTAATAGGCTAAAAATAAAATGGGAAACAAACATTCAGAAAGTGTTAAAGTAACTAGTCATAAATTATATCACACCAGGCACTGGTGGCGCACACATTTAATCCCAGCACTTGGGAGGCAGAGGTAGGTGGATTTCTGAGTTCGAGGCCAGCCTGGACTACAGAGTTCCAGGGCAGCAAGTGCTATACAGAGAAATCCTGTCTCAAAATAAATAAGTAAATAAATAAATAAATAAATAAAAATAAAAAATAAATTATATCACATAATAATGACAATGGAAGATACAGCAACTTGCTGAAATCTGGTAGACACTGCCTTCATGAAGAGGTCAGCACTATAGTTAACAATGATGATGACATGCCAGCAAGTACCAGTGAGATAGAAGGCAGTCAGATGTATTAAACATGATTCCCATGGCTTTATTGCCAAAGGCACATGATCAAGGTGGGACATAGAGGTACATGGCTATCATCTCAGCACCCAGGAGGCAGAGGCAGAAAGCTCAGAAGATGGAGTCCAACCTGGATTACAGAGTGAGGCCTTGTCACAAAAAAAAAAACCAACATACAAAACAAGGAAACAACAGGGGAGTAGAACCAACCCATAGCAGGAGTTCTATGAAACAAGCCAGAAGGGAGGAATACTACAGTATTCTAACCAAAGATGTTTTGCAGACACGGTGACTAAGAAAGTGGTACAAATGGGCTTGCCCAAGCCAAGAGCAAATGCAATCTCTTTATATTTATGACTATATTATAGTTATAAAAGATATTAAAATTTGGATGATGAAGTACAGAGAAGTATGACTTCTGTTACCTTCTGTTGGTCAATTGAAAGTAAAATAATTTAAAAGTTCTATTAACTTTTTCTAAGTAAATTTTAAAGAACTCTAGTACAAAAGTTCCCAGGCCAATAATGAAGTAAAGATATTGAGAACAATTTAGGAAGGGGTTTATCATGTTCAACCAGAACCTTGCTCCTGCTCCCTCTCCCACACAACTGAAGCCCAGTCATCTTTTTTAAGTTCCACCAAGGGTTCATCTTCAGAACAAAACTGGGTTTATTCCATTTATTTAGTTTTGAAGACTCACTCTTATTGTGTTTATTTATCGTTATGGCTCAATAGAGTCAATAGCATGTGTATGTGTGTGTCCATGGAGGCCAAAGAATGTCATGGGGTCCCCTAGAGCTGGAGCTATAAGAGGCAGTGAGCTGCCCAACATGGTTGCTGGCAACAGAATTCAGGTCCTCTTGAAACCCAGTGCTCGTAACTGCTGAGACATCTCTCCACCCCTACAAAACGGAACTAGACAAGAAACTCTCGGAAACCATAGCCAGCCTAGTGTAGCAACACAAGTGGACTGCCGATGGAATTCAAACCATGTGTCTTGTATCTAATAGAAGGGCTTCTGTCCTATTCCACTAAACCCACATTGTTCTTTGTCTGTCTGTTCTTTAAGCACTAGAGCAATATCCTTCTCCTACACTGTCACCTGTTTCTTAATGACAGATTCCCAGATGCTGAGTCCTTACCAGTATGCCTGGGCAGACATCACCCTCCTAATTTCATCATTACTCCAAACTGGCTGCCATACTAAACCATCCCCTTGTACTCGCTCTGTTTTTCTTGTCTGCCTTTTATAATCTGTAGGAGTTTGCCTTCACAGACTTTCCGTAGCTGCAGCCATGATCTTGGTTTATGACTGCATGTGGGCTCACGTTGGGCACACAGAGTACTTGGTCAAACTTCAGTGCTGACTTCATGTTTGGGCCATGGTTCAGCTCCCATGCTAATGCTAATAGCTCCTCATAACTCAAACCGACAACTTCCGCCAAGTTATGAAACTCAGGCTGACTATGTATGGAAAGAGATTCTGACAGGTATGAGATGCGTGCGTTGGAGTCATTGATTGATGTATTAAGAGACTGAAAATAAAATGAGAAACAAATATTCAAATAGCGTCAAAGTATCTACTCACAAATTAAATTATGTAATAATGATAATGGAAGATATGGTGGTTATACCTCTTGACAATACTTTCCATGTCTTCACCATGCAAGGGTGAGCTGATGCCACTCTCAGGGGAATAGGGACCAGAGATGGATGATTCGGATGCAGAAGTGGTAGCCCCTTACTTCTCTATCAAGGGAAGATCAACTTCCACAGATGGAAATTTTACCCAAGGCTGATTAGGTTTGAGCATTTGTAAATAACCTGAAGAATCATTGGTGCACTATAATTTGTACTTTTTCTTAATTGTACACCTTATGATGCATCTCAGCTAAATGTGACCTTTGGAGACATCACACTGTCTGCTCCCTGTAACTTAATAGGACTTAGTTTTCTCTAGCAAACAAAGCGAACACAGAATCTATCATTCACGATGGACAGAATGTATTACTAAGGGATGCTTTATGCTACCTTAGAAGCATTCATTAATCATCCTAGAAGTAATCTAGAAGTTCGAAAACTGAGATACATCTCCTTATATGTCAGTTTTGTACATGTCTTATGAATGGTGGCCAGCTTTATGCTTAGTTGGAGTTTATTTTTCTTATTCATTTGCAGAGGCATTTTTAAAGCCATGATTGAGATTTTGTGTAGAAGTAAATAAATGGTTAGTACTATTCAAGGGAATATAAACTACAATGCTGTGCTATTCAGTTCAGTAGATAGCAGCCGCATAATGCGTATTTAACTTGAATCTTAAACTAATTCACTTGATTACTCAGTAGTCGCACAAGCTACATTTCACATACCCAACAGTTACATGTAGCTAGTATCATATGACCAGGATATTTCTATGATAGGAATGGTGGACTTTGGGGATTGTATGATGGTAATGGGCCAAGAATTTTTGAGTGATGTCACAAAGAATTGGCTAACTCTCAAGAGGATTCATCATATCATAGTGAGAAGCAGGGAAGGTCATTGAATGCTAAATGCACATTTTTCCTTAATAAAAATATTCATGACTTTATGAATTGAATTGTGCTAAATTTCTATATAATATCTTATATTACTGTGAAATGGTTTCCTCTGCTGTGATATTAGCCTGTGAAATGATTTTCTCTGCTGTGATACTAGCCAATATGGATTCTTCACTTGTAGTTTTAAACATCTAATCCCAATTTCCTCTGGATTCATTAGCAGCCCACAGTACCTTGAAAATATAAGAAGCCTATCTTACAAAGACAGTGTAACATATAATGCCTCATTTAGAAAAATATATCCAGATACTCCTCCATACAAATATATGTAGGCCAATTTTCAAATCTCTTCAAGTGTTAAATTCCACATACTATTGAATTAGATCAGACCTAAACATAATAGCTGTAATGATAGTAATATCCAGTCTAGTGACTTCAATCTGGAGAAAGTCTGTGTCACATATGTCATTTGAATCTTAAACACACTGAAGAAGAAAAAAGAAAAGAAAAGCAATCAAAATATATGTAAATATGAGAAAAATATCTGGTATATTCAAGCTATAGTTGCACTGGAAAGAAATCTTTTGTAGTCTTTGTTACTATTTCTCAAGTTACATAAAGCTAACAACATCATGAGCTCAGAAACTCAGAGGTAAATGACATTTTGGGCTGCTGAAGAATGAAGATAAGTTCCCAAGAGTAAGAGTACTGGTCTGTGTATGTAGAAACATATAATCATCAGGGTAGCTGACTAAATGGCCAAAAGTGCTTCAAACTCTTGTCACTGGCTGCCATTACCGTTATATTAAGAATTGTCTGCTCATCTCTACCATATTGCCTCCTGACTTCAGACCCAAAAATTGTTGACAAAACGGAATGCTGACAGAATTCCCATGTCCACTGATCCAACACTATGTGTAGGCTGTGGACCAAAAGTATCCATTGACATTTGTCATTGCCATGCTACAAATTATATAGTTTTAATATGAAACATTCCTCTAAAAAGGCTCATGTGATAAAGCAATTAATTCTGGTGGTATTATTTTAGGATGTCCTGGAAACATCGGATGTAGGGCCTACCTAGAGGCAATGCCTTTGAGAGGCCATACTTGGTGGGCCTATCCTTGCCTCTTTTCTTCCTATACACAATGAGGAACCTCTGAAGGCACAGAGTGAAGAAAAAGGATGTGAGTATGGGAGAGCTGGCCCTGCCACTCATCTCCCTATAGACAAGAGGAGGGATACCCTTCTCCCTCTTGACCCTCACTAAATGCAGAAGAAGGAGACCTTGGTATGGAGTAGTAGAACAGATAACCAAGGGAAGCAGAAATTCATCAGAAGCACACAGGAGAAAGATCACAAATGGTACTTTAGTAGTATTTATAGGCTGCCACCTGGGACATGTAGATATCTGATGGCTGCACAGAACTGTCCCCACCCCTCACCTGGGCATCTTGGGAGGGCTGGCCCTAGAGGCATGTAGAGACCTTCTTTCTGCTGTTGACCTGCAGTACTCAGGAGAGCAGTCCCTCTTCCCCTTTGAGGGATCCTGTCCCGAGGATGTGAGCATTCAAGAGCAGGAGAGCTGTCACTACCCCTTACATGCTATAGCACTCAAAAGAGTAGGCTCTGCACCTCAACTGGGCAGTACCATAAAGCTGACCCTGATCCAAGGGTAAGAGTGAACTGGCCCAAGTATGTGAGCATGGAAGAGCTGGCCCTGCCTCTTGTCTGCCTGGTAGTAGCATAGGCAAAAGAGAGTAGGCAAAAGAGAGATGCTCTCCCCTCTCCCTTGCCCCTTGTCACCTATGATAGGCAGAAGACCTGGCTGTGGGGTCATGACATCAGGAGAGCTATTCCTGCCCCTCACCTACTGCAGCACTTGGGAGAGCAAGTTCTGCACCTTGCTTGAGCAGCACAGTAAAGCTAGCCCTGGGTGTGGAGGTTGCAGGGCATGACTGTGGGAGAGCTAACCCTGCCTCTTGTCTGCTGGATGGTGGCATTAGCAAGGGAGAGGTCCTCTCCCCTCCCTTTTACCTTCCCCATAGTTGGGAGGTAGGAGAGTTGGCCCCGATGGGATCCTAAGAACAGGAGAGTCCCTACCTCTCTCGTGTCACACTTTAGAGAGTGGCCCTGTACTTCACCCTGGAAGCACATTAGAACTGACCCAGGATGCGGCGGGGGGGGGGGGGGGGGGGCGCAGTGACTTGGCCTAAAGTCACAGTATGGGAAAGCCACCTTGCTGGCTCCATTGGATCATGAGAGTGGGAGAACTGACCATATACCTTGGTGGCTGAAACACTCGGGAAAGTGGTCCCTGCACCTTGCCTGGGCAGCAGAGTAGAGCTGGTCTTGGTGGCAAGGGGTGTGGGTACAGGTGAGCTGTCCCAAGGGCATGAGATCAGGTTAGCTGGTTGGCTGACCAGCTCCAATACCTCTCAGGCCCAGATCCAGGGCTTTGAATTGGCCCACCCTAACATATACCCCCATCCATGAAATGCTGGAGTGCCTGAGGGAGCCAGTCCTACTGCTCAAAAACTACAAGATTTCCATGGCACAGGGTAACAACAGGATATCTGAGAGGAATCCCAGTGAGGATCCAGTATTGATACAATAGCAGAAGCCAGAGGCCTTGTGCCAAACCAATGAGTCATTGCAAAGAACATTTGCAAGCAAAGAAATGTGGACAAAAGGAAACGCTATAGAACACACTGCAGTACACAGTTACCATAATGAGACTTTTTTTTTCTCTCTGGGGGAGGATGCAAGGGTGGAGGGTGAGTATGAGGGGAGAGAAAGATGAGTGGGGTTGATGCACATGATACAAAATTCACAAAGAACCAGTACAAACTTTTATGGCTGGAGAGATAGCTCAGTGGTTAAGAGCTATCTTAACCAGAGGTCCTGAATTCAATTCCCAGCAACCACCACATGGTGGCTCACAACCATGTGCAATGGGATCTGATGCCCTCTTCTGGTATGTCCAAAGATAGCTACAGTGTACTCATGCATAAAATAAATAAATCTAAAAAAGAAAAAGACCATTAGTTTTTGATGAGACGTTGCCTCACATCTAAGTAAATTCTCTACACCAGAAAATAAAGTTAGTCATAATGTTTCCCAGGTTGGGGGGCGGGGGGGGGGGGGGTATGTGGATCTTAGGTTAAAGAACTGGGAGAAGAAAACAAGCCAGGGAAGGAGTCGTAGTGTCCACAGTAGGAGGAGAATTACACCCTGCAAAAACGTGAAACACAAAGAGTTTGACGGCATGTGGCATAACCAGACCTCATGCCATAGACAAGCCAAGGAGCACTGGAGACATCTAAGAGAGTAATGTTGCTAGTGACATGGGGATTTAACTGCTAAGCATGAGACTTCCAAGAGGATGGCTCGCTTACAAGAGCAGTCCTGGAGGACAAATTAAGGGTTTCTAACGGCCAGTGGAAACAAACATTCCAAGACATCACTGCTTGTGAGAAAGGAGACCAAGAATCTGAAAGCCAAGAAGGTGGAGTAAATCAGTCGATGCTGATGCAGCAGCATCACTCTCCGTAAGGATGTATCCAGTATCCTAAAGGTAGATGCTAGGGCATGTATTTCCCTCTCTCAATGAACATTCCGGAGACAGAAGGAATTGTCTTTAAATTCCACTCGCTAAACTATTTCTACACTCTCATGTAACCTACTACATGTGTGTCAAGTATGAATAAAAAAAAAACACACTCTGGCTTCCTACAACTTTATATTTAAATATTAGCAGTATAGGATGTTTAATTAAAAGAAAATAGTTTCATATTTTACATAGTTCTTCTGCCCACTTTCCCAGCGCCCCTGAGATCAAAAGTTCTGAAAATCTAATTAGTCCCTTATTAATTTCAAACAGGTTATTTTTAAATATTACGTGTTTGTCCAGTTTTATAAAGTTGATGCAGATGCAAACATGTATTTGTATAATTAGTAATCAGTCAGTCATCAGTGTATTTCTTTTATTATTATTATTATTATGTATTTTCTTCATTTACATTTCCAATGCTATCCCAAAAGTCCCCCATACCCCCCCACTCCCCTACCCACCCACTCCCACTTCTTGAAGCTCATTTTTAGAGGGTGGTGGTGGTGGTGGCGGTGGCAGCGGCGGTGGCAGCGGTGGTGGCAGTGTTGGTGTTGCTTTGGCAGACAGCTTTCCAAGAGTTTGGAACATATTAGTGAATGAAACAATGTTCCTTTCTGCAATATATCCGACCTTCCACAGAAAGAACTAATACACATAACCAACAGAGCAGCCACTTTAAAGTCACAGGCATCTATAGCCCAGCACTTGGGAGGAGGAAACTCAAGGTTCTTGATTTTTTTTTTTTTTTTGCCTATAAAATGAGTTCAAGGCTTACCTCAGGCGCAAGAGACTTATGGATCTTCTGTCTGTTATTTAAGAGGAGAAAAGAAAATTCTAAGAAACTTGAAGGCCTGGTCAGAAAGCTAGTTCTTGATTCTGCACTTTGTTCCTTCCTTCAGTCCCCACTGATGGCATGCGTCCTTACCTTTTCCCTCCAGATTCTCCCTTTGTTAGTGCTCATCCTATCCCATGTTATAAGGTCACCCACCCTTCTTACATTTCTTTGTAAAGTCAAAGGTCCATTTTCAAACCTCCATTTCTGGCTGAAAGAATGTGTCCTCTGAGGATGGAGATCATTGAAATGTTCACAGCCAGATGCTAATTCATTAAATGCAATTTCAGTGCAACCTAAAGATTGCTTTATTTGCTTGCTGGGTTGCTCGTTCCTTAGTATCTCTGCCTACAACTATGTGTGTTAATCCCAAGCACGGATACGGTGTGATTTAATTAAGGAATTCCAGGAGGGTAGGTATCACGTCTATTCCTTACTCTCGCAGACCTCAATGCACATGAATATGCAGCCCCTTTATCGTGAATTTGCAGCTTTCCAATTACTACCTAAGTGACCCTAGCAAGTGATTTAACCTCTCTGTGCTCACATTCCATGTTGAAAACAGATATTAGCTGGGATAATTGCCTAATTTACTTTCTGAAAGGATATTTTTGTGAACGGTAAAGAATGCTTATAGTAATTACTCTAGCAAAACAAGCATAAATGCAGACTTTTCAAATTAACCCAAGACATATGGTCATCTTACTAATAAATACTAACATCATTTTTTTTTTTTTGAGATTGGGCTTTACTCTATAGCCCAGGCTGGGCTGGAATTCAGGCAGTAGCCCAGACTTGGCACAATGTTGATGTAACCCTCCTGCCTTCGTCGTCAACATTCTGAGATTATAAGCATTGAATACCATACCATGTGCCCAGCATTATAGTATGATAAAAAATAAAACAACACCCAAAACTACAAGTGTCTTAATAGTCTATGATGATTATTAATATTTTTATATATTACTATTGGTCTAGAAAAACTTCAAGCCATTTTGTGTGTATTGGATGTTGCCCTGACTTGGGATATGTAATTATTATTACATGCCTGCCACTTTTACATTTTCCCCTGTAGCATGTTCCAAAGTTGAGTTTTCTCAAACACCAGTAGTACATTTTTCTAATCTGGATGCAGTAAATAAAAGATTTTGATGAACTGAAAACTTCTTTCTTGGCAATGCATCTTAGGTGGATACATAAAAGAGCTGTTCCGTTTTTTTGAACGAGTCCGGAGGGGTTATTTTGAAACTGTTCTCAGTCTCCCACTTTAAAAGCAGAATCGTTTCAATCCCTTTAATTTCCCCTCCTGAGTGTAATTTTCCAGTCCTTTCATTTATGTGGTTCTCCAACGAGTCCTACACAAAGTTCATTAAACTCCTTTAGGAGCCTGAAATTGGGCATTGTTCTCTAATAACAATAAAACGTTGAGTACAGCAAGAAGATAACACTGAAATTTTTGGATGCAAATTTGGCATCCTACTAAGGAATTTGTGTATTTTTAGTATCATTCTTGAATTGTTACTTTCTATGGAAATAAATACAGATCCTGGCTCCAGAGAGATTACCATGAAAACAAAAACACAGAATTGTTTAGGGCATTAAGATCCTTCTGTGACATGAATTCTGGAGAGGAGAGAGTTCCATGAAAAAGGAGTTTGTACCGGTTTTCAATTATTACCACATCACTGCTACGTAGTAGAGGGTTGAACGATCACAGGCTCTAGAAAATATTTCCTGAACAAATAAGTAACTGGATAGACATGAATATGTGAAAATGGACAGAGAGGGAAAAAATTAAATAAATGTGATAATCATAGCTTATTTTATTAGAGTTATAAACCAATAGCAATGCCAGATACTATCATCTACTTACCCACTGAAAGACATATTTATCAAAAATATCTCAGAATATTAAAATTGTATGAGAAATATAAGATATAATTAATTATAGCTAAATTATAAAAGTAAAGAAAATGTAAGTTAGATAAAATAAAGAAATTTAGTATATGCAAAAATAATAATACATGAAAAATAAATTATCCTATAAATATATAAACGATATCAATGATAAACGATCTAGCAATGACTCCATTAAAAATATCTATTGTTGAACTGGAGAGATGGCATTTCTCAGCATGATATGTCCCAACCAACCATGCATAACTCTTGTTCTGAGTGATCCAGTGCCACCTTCTGGATTCCATGGGCACAGGGCATAGGCCTGGTACACATACATATACTCAGGCAAAACACTCATATACACAAAATAAAGTTAACATATCTTTTAAAGGATTACTTTGCAAGAGCAATTGCACGTCAAAATCAAAGTAAAAAAAATGATCTTAAAAGCTTTGATCAAAAGATATTTGATAAGTTCAGTTATTTCTCTAATCTGTGGCACCAAACTGGATACAGGGAAGAATCTTTAAACACTCATAGAATTAATCAGAAATTACCATAGAGTTTGCTCTAAAAGGGCAAGTCATTAGAGAGCAACCAATTCAAGTCAGAAACAAGTCCTTACATTTGTAACATTAATCAATGGTCTAACGGGCATGTCCAGCTTTGACACGACAACCTGCCGTTGTTATGTACAATGTTCAAAGTAGAAAACCACATGGTCATGAAAGAAAAAGAAACCTAACCCAAATATCATAATGTTTTAAGGAAGTTTACAATTTGTCTTGACCCATATTTATACCTATCCTAGGGGTAGGTTTTGTGCCCAGGAGCCCCAGGTTGAGTAGAGAATATAAATTTTTAAATAATACGTACCACACAACCTTATTTTTACTGAAGAGGAGAAACCATGATCCATGTAGTAGCATACATGTATTTATGATGAACTATGTGAAGATGCAGATGACAGAGCCACTAATGTCAACCTTGAAGGAAAGACATTACCAGAGCTTTCTTATCTTCCTACCTACAATTCTGTATTTTATTGTTATGCATCTGCATGTGTGTGTGTGTGTCTGTGTGTAGGTGGACACACTTGAGTGAAAGTACCCACAGGAGACAGAGTCATCAAATCCCCCTGGAATGGGGAGCCAACCATTGTGGCTTCTGCAACCTGAATTTGGGTCCTCTTTAGAAACAGCACATACTCTTAACTACTGAGCCATATCTCCAACCCACACAAACAATTTCAAGAAGGATAAGGAATGTACAGATTAAGGATTAAGGAATATAAAAGTAGAATGTATTCATTCTCTGCTTCTCAGACAAAGTAACAAAGAAAAGAACACATGAAAAGAAATGGTTGACTTGGCTCACAGTTTCTCAGGTCTCAATGGGCTAACATCGTGGGGTATCGTTTTAAGAACCTGTGGGGCATGAGGAAGAATATCACAAAAGAACACCTTCTGAGTGCTAAGTGGGTAGGAGGTGCTTACAAGCATGGATATGTAGATAAATTCATGTCCTAGGCAGGAGATGATAGGTTGGCGCAAGATTTTACCACTTCACTTAAAATAACACATGCTCTAAAGCTTACTAAGTTTTCTGTTTCTGAAACATTCAGCTTAACATTCTGTATCACAGTTGACCACCCATGACTGATCCAGTGGAGAAATGAATGAAGGGCAACAGCTTTAAATCAAAACAAAGGAGACAAAGATATGAGTTCCTTCAGTCTCTTTCTTTGGCCTGAGTCGTCATAGTCTTAATTGTTTCACCACACTGAAGAAGCCACAGTGGCCAATAAAGAGCGTGGAGCAGAACGCTGAGTCTCTAGACCCTAATCTCTTTTTCTAACGCATCTCAAGTCCATACTCTTTGGAGTGCCTGATTTTAGTATATCACACTCAGAAAAGGTCACCCAGACTCCTCCATCTATCTCCATCCTGCCAGAGAGCAGCTGCGATGTATTTACCGTCAACTGAGAAGCAAATCTATATTTATCTGGATGTGCAAGATGCTGAATTTACCGACAATTGACAAATTAGTCTGGAATAAGGATGCATATAGAAATAGCCCACAGTGAGCCATTATGCTGTGACATAAATATATAGTCTCTGCCTTCAATTTATGCCAGAAGCAAATGAGCAATGCTTCTGCAGCATGGGTAATTTCTCTTATACATTAGTCTGCCTTCATTTTTTTTATCTCTCTCTGAGACTTTAACAGTGATGAAGGACAATCACATTAACTAAACTGAAAATATGCTCTCATGAAGTTCATACCAGAATTAGTAAAATTTCCAAAACCTATGCATCACGTTACTTGTTTAATAAAAACTTAAATTGTAACCCTTTTTTCTCCCTATATATTTATGTATATAAACATAAAAGAGATAGATAGATAGATAGATAGATAGATAGATAGATAGATAGATAGACACAGAGACAGGCAGATACCTTTATAATAGTAATTTACTGAGATCGTATTACAAGATAAATAAATTTTCGTAATATATAATCAGGCATGTTTTTGTTTTCAAAACTTCCAAAATAACATTTTCAGTGAGGGGCTATAATCAAGCAGTTTCAAACATATCAGAAGGTATTGTATGAGAAGCCAACTTGTAGTTTTACCATATCTATGATTTGCTAAGTTAATTATGTTCTCATTTCCTTACCAGTAATTTAGGTGGGAGCCACATGGAGTTATTCTACATGTTAAATTCAAATTATATCTAAAACCCAAATCTAGTGTCTGGTGTATCCTGGGAACCTAACATTCCCTGCATCCTTGTCCACACCACACACTATTTATTCTCTTATTGACTATCAACTATGTCTCTAATAGATCAAGACCACAAGAGCTACTGAAGACCACACGGACTGATCCAGTCTTAACCAGCCAAATAATGATAGGCTGTCAAGATCAGCACAAAATTCCCACGTATAGAAAGATTGTGTGTTTTGTGCACAAATTATTTTGGATACTTGTCATTTCCATCTGGAAAGTAAGCATTTTTAATATAGGAATGACTGTCAGAGCTGGGTCACTTCCTTTTTTCTGTTATGAGATAGCCACTTCATTTTCTACATAGAAAATATGGAAATGACTCTTTTTTTTTTTTTGCTTGTTTCTTTTTGTTTTGTATTGTTTTGTTTTGAGATAAGGTTTCTCTGTGTAGCCTTGGCCGTCCTGGAAGTCACATTGTAGACTAAGCTGGCCTCAGACCTCACAGAGATCCTCCAGCCTCTGCACCCCACATATTGTAATTAAAGACATGAGCCAACACTGCCCAGCCAGAAGAAGAAGAAGAAGAAGAAGAAGAAGAAGAAGAAGAAGAAGAAGAAGAAGAAGAAGAAGAAGAAGAAGAAGAAGAAGAAGAGAAGAAGAAGAGAAGAAGAAGAAGAAGAAGAAGAAGAAGAAGAAGAAGAAGAAGAAGAAGAAGAAGAAAAGAAGAAGAAGAAGAAAAGAAGAAGAAGAAGAAAAGAAGAAGAAGAAGAAAAGAAGAAGAAGAAGAAGAAGAAGAAGAAGAAGAAGAAGAAGAAGAAGAAGAAGAAGAAGAAGAAGAAGAAGAAGAAGAAGAAGAAGAGGAAGAAGAAGAAGAAGAAGAAGAAGAAGAAGAAGAAGAAGAAGTTCGAACCTCAATAGAGGGAGTATGACTATGTTTTGATCTAACATTGAGAATGCTTCCAGATTTCAAAGTTATCCAGCATTTTTCTTTTCTTTTCGTTTCTTTTCTTTTCTTTTCTTTTCTTTTCTTTCCTTCCCCCCACCCCCCGCATTGGGGATTACCTGCTAATCTTCATTCCTAATCTTTGTTTCTAGCACGGAAGTGCCCACAGTCATTGCTGACCCAGGGAAAGCATGGCTACTCTTCCAATTCAAGTTATTTGTGTACATGTGGGGAAAAAAGTGTTTATACAATAAAAAGATGCAGCAAGCATCCTTCTCATTGACATCTTGGTGTCTAATATCATTTGCCAATAAAAGAGATGAGGGTACATTGGAAAATACCCAAGACAAGAAAAGGCAGGAAATGTAAAAAGAGATAATTCCACAAAGTAAGAAAGGGCAAACCAATGGGAACAGAAGAAAAAAAAAAGACAAAGACGAAGACGAAGACGAAGACGAAGACGAAGACGAAGACGAAGACGAAGACGAAGACGAAGAGGAAGAGGAAGAGGAAGAGGAAGAGGAGGAAGAAGAAGAAGAAGAAGAAGAAGAAGAAGAAGAAGAAGAAGAAGAAGAAGAACCCACACAGTGTCGTATGCTCACTGAATACAGAAAGAAGTCCCTATGACCACAACTAGAGTGGTGTAAGCAGAATAAGTGTGTTTAGGAGGTAATATCAGGTTATAACCCAGAGCATAAATAAATAGCCACAAAAATCTTACTGGCAACTATTAAATATGAGCTAATAATAGAATGAGGGAAATAATATAAAAATCTCTCCCTCACAAAAATATTTAAATAATTTATTCAGAAATTGCCACTAAAGCAGCCAAACCTTCAGAGACAGCTGTAGCTCAACTGTCTCCATGGAATCCAGAGGTAAATCTCAACATTACATAAGAAGCAAGCATGGTAGCATGTGTGTGTAGCTTGAGCACTTGGAAAGTAGGTGAGAGAGAACCCAAATGTCAAGGCTGCCTGAGTTTGAGGCCACCCTGATCTACAGGAGACACTGTCTAGGAAGCTGGCAACCAGTGGCCAAGGTACTCATCCTTGCTGAGGACACGGATAATGACGGAGAAAAGGAGAATCAGCCCATCCACGATGCCATTAATCCATTTGCAGGAATGAAGTCCTCAGGACCTAAACATTTTCCCAAAAATTCATAAGAAAAAAAAATATTGCTAGGCTCATGCCTTTAACTCTGGAGCTCATAGACTGACCCAGGAAGGTTTCTGTAAGTTCAAGATCAACCTGATCTGCAAAGTGAGTTGTGGAACAGAAAGGCCAGTGCTATAGGATCTGTCTCAGGGTTAATGAGAGAGAGCTAAAGAAGAAGAGGAGGTAGAGAAGCAAGAAGTAAAGAAGGGAGGAAGGTAGAGAGAGAACACAGCCACAGGCAAATTCCAATTTGGGAATATTCTACAAAACATCTGGCCAATGCTGCTTGAAAATGTAGATATTTAGGGATCCATTCCATCTGCAGATTCCAAATCCAGTTGCATTCTTGCTAATGCCAAGAAGAGCTTACTGATAGGGGACTGGTATAGCTGTCTCTTGAGAGGCTCTGCCAGAGCCTGACCAATAGAGATGTGGTGCTCACAGCCAACCATCAGACTGAACACAGGGACCCCAATGGAGGAGTTAGGGGAAGGACTGAAGGAGCTGAAAGGGTTTGCAACCCCACAGAAAGAACAAAAATATCAACCAACCAGATGCGCCCCCCCCCCAGAGCTCCCAGGGACTAAACCACCAACCAAAGAGTACACATGGAGGGACCCATGGCTCCAGCTGCATATGTAGCAGAGAATGGCCTTATCTGGCATCAATGAGAGGAGAGACTCTTGTTCCTGTGGAGACTTGATGCCCCAGCATAGGAGAATGCTAGGGTGGTAAGGAGGGAGAGGGTGGATAGGTGTGGGAGCACCCACATAGAAGCAGGGGGGGATGGGACGGGGTGGGGGTTTGCAGAGGGGAAACAGGGAAGGGAGATAAAATTGGAAATATAAGTAACTAAAATAACCAATAAAAACGAAAGAAAGAATATGTAGGTACAATCAAGTACAAGAAAGGTCTGGGAACCAGAGGGCCCCTAGAGAGTCATGGCTACTCACTACACTGCATTGGCTGCAGCAGCAGTCAAGTGGAACAGAGAGAGGATGTGAGTGGTGAACAGAAACCTGAGCAGGTACAAGACTTAACATCATATAAATATTTAGTCAGTGGCTGGGGTAAATATGTACTAGCATTAAGGGTTCGAAACAGAAGCCAGTGCATCTCACATATACAAGTGCCCTCTGGGCACTATTCCCTACTCTATGAGCCTGAAGAGTCCTAAAATAAAACGTTGTGATTAAAACACCACCTCTGAAGAAGAATGAGCATTTTAGTGTGAATTTTCTGAGTTTCAGATTTAAGTGATTTTCATCCGATTTCTTCCTGAAATAAAAATTGCTAGGTTTAGGTGCAAGTGCTAGGTGGATAACAGAATTATCTACCCATTGTTTTCTCTTAATAAAAAAATCATACAGGTGCCTTAATAGTATTCACTTCCATCTATTGATCCTATAACAGATCTTTACCAAATTATTTGAGTCGGGTATAATTTGGCAGAACTATCTGGGAAAGGTGTAATTTTATATAACACAAATACAAATGCAATTGATTTCCAGTACGTCTCCTTAACAGAATTAGGATAGTCTTTTAAAATTTCTCTGGTGGAGGTGGGAGGGGGTGAGGGGGCTGGGTAAAGACAGACTTTATGTACTATCAGTGATGATTTTAGGGCAGTTTCTCAGTTCTGCCCATCACACTCAAGGTGCATGTTCAATGCATCAGCTTTATAATAATCCTCTTAACAAGAATTCTTTTCTACATTATTCATTTTCATGGAATAATTTCTGTCCTTATTTGGGTATACAATTAACTAAAATGATAGTGAGTGTTATGCCTTTAAAACAAAATGAAATTAAATGGTAATGCAGTAATCCATCAATTATGAGGGGGCTACTGATGGATCCAAATGGCTCAGTGTGAAAATATTTTGTTGTATTAATAATATATTTAATGCTCTGCACTCACAATTACAGCAGGGAATAAAATATTATTTTAGTTAATCTCCCACTGTCAGTGCCTGGAAAATGTTATAATCGAAGGGATTATTCTTTACTGACACATGATAATGGACAATACCGTATGACAGCCCATTTAAAAATATCTCAGATTCTAGATTTACAGCAGCAGTAAGTGAGACAAAGAAGCACTTTTAGCCTAACTTCATTTTCCAGAACATCTATTTATGATCGAGTCTACTCTCACAGTATTTATGCATTTCTGTCTTTCCCATTGCAGCATTTTTATGACATACTTATACGCTACCCACATGTATATCAAATAAAATTCTATTTGTGGAAAGTAGACCTGCACGAACATTTTATACAATCAAATTCTAACATTGGCTGTATTAACTTAATACCCGTCAAAAAATACGTAGTGGTACAAAGCTGACCCTACACCCATAGATGATGGGTAGATGGCTTCATTGTTGGCTTTACCTCAGCCAAACAACAATCATTTCATCTGGATTACTTTTAGTGACTCTAAATATCTACCATGAGCTAAGTTGAAGCCCAGAATTCCTGGGATTCTTGAAAGTCATACATTGCCTTTTAAATGGCTTTTGTCCAGACCATTAAACACTTCAGAACACATTTTGATAGGCTGAATTTACTGCATAACTTAAATGGGATTACTGTAACTAAAGCCAAAGGATCCACTCCATAGTTAGGATTTGCCGTTTTGTTTTGTTTTGTTTTGTTTTGTTTTGTTTTGTTTTGTTTTGTTTTCAGTTTTAGTGACATTTCTTTACATTGCCCATGTGCACAAAGATCTGGGTCGAATTGCTTTACCTCAGCTCTCCCCATAGATAGGTCTGTGGAACACAGTTACAGTCCAGCAGAAGTGGCCTTTTGGTCACTTCTCTCCCATGTTCACATCCAGCTCTGCAAAGTCCTCTCACCCACAGGAAGAGACATTCCTTGACTGGCACAGCTGTCCACTCGTCCACTGGAGATCATGAGTTACACAGGGCGAGAGGAAAGGAAGTCCTTTTCTTTCCTTAATTGAAGAACACCCGAGGAGGAAAGCAGACGCGAGAAAAATGATCCCCATGAATAGGAAGTTAAAATGATTTTATTGAACTGGCTGCAGTCCTAGCCACCTAGAGGATGAAGTAATAACAATCAGTCACATTAGGGAAGGTGATTAATATTACAGCTGATCGTAGCATCCCCCACCACCTATCCATCAGCATCTCAAGGAGGCAGCATTCATGGTCCCTCTCTCCTCGATCTCTTGTACTGAAGCATCGGTCCATTTGTGCACCTTTCTCACATTAAAGACAGCAGAATGCAGCTTGTAAGGCTATTTTATGTGTGAGAAAGAAAGGCTATCTTAATGGTTTTCTTTTCCTCTCTTTTAATGGAAATAGATTTTTTTTTTCCGTACACTATATTCTATGATTTTCCTGTCCCCACCTCCTCTAAGAAGTCATTTTTGAACAGTACAAAGAATATTTAAAAGACTGGGATGTTATCGAACCAATTTTTATATTCTATTTTCTTTTGAGGTGCACCAAGATGCTTTTAAAAAAGCAAAAGGACCCATTGAAGGAAAATATGGGAAAACTCAAATTCTTTTTTCTACATCCATATAAGATACTGCTATGTTACTACTCTTACTATAATTATTCCTATTTCCAATACTTAGAAATGTAGACACCATCATCGCTCAGATTGTAGCATCCTATACTTAGCAAATGATGGGAAAGTCTAGGACATACTACCAGTGGAAGAACAGCAGCCCATAAACATAGGAGCAAAGATGGGAGAATTCATTTGTAGAATAATTTTAATTTCACCATACTTAAGACTATTATGTGATGTTTTGTGTTAAGTTCCTTCTATTCACATTGAATATAAGGACATTTGGTTTTGAGAGACAACTCAATTTAAAAGGAATGGAATTCGATCAGATCCAAATCATGACTGTAAATCTTATTTAAAACCCTTTGTTTCTATCCATTGACAAACGCCATTAATTCTATATATGCCTCCCTTCAGCAGAAATGCCTTTGACAGAGACAAACATTTAGTATGTAAGGAAGCCGTGTTTAGTATACAGTCTTTCAACGCTGAATAAATAACTTGGGAATAGCACAATCGTTGTTTAACGGCTCCATTCCTGTAAAGTTTTCTCCGGGTGGGAGGGGGTGTCTGTATTTCTTCTTCAGGGCTAAAATATCTTCTTCTCCTGAGGCAACCTCTGCATCAGTGACACCAGGGACTTCAACACGCTGTTGGGAGAGAGTCTTGACCAAGTTTCAGACTGCGCACTCTTCACTTCCGGTCCTCTTTCATTTCCTGAAGGCTGCCTTCACTCTTGCCTCTGTTCATTGTCGTAATCTCCTCACATTTCCTTCAGAAAAATGGTCTGCCCTGGCTTTGCAAAATGTGCTGCCGCGGCTCTGCCTTCCTCTGCCCAAGTCACCCGGTCGACCTAAACCATGTTCTCTTTAACTCAATTTTTGAAACTCCTGCTGGGTTGGACATTCTGTTTCCTTCAAAGTCTAAAGCCCTATTTGAAACTATCCAGGCTGTGATCAAAATACTGTAGGTTTTTCTTTAAAATTGCTTAGAATTAACATGATAAACTTGTAGATGATATGTATTAAAAATATTTTTATGTTGGAAAACTTTGATCTGACAGACAGCTCAGTGTGCATCAAACAATTCATTAGACAGAGCTTCCACACAAACAATCACAGATTGCTGTCAGTTATACCATTCATATTTCACATTTCTGTTGACTATTCAGATGAGAAATTATTTTTAAAAGAGACTTGTTTTCATATAATATTAAATATAACTTAAGTGTAAATGGATTCAACTGAAAAGCTGAAACTGCTCATGTCTTTAATTTGAAGAATTAATTTGAAGAATTTATGGAATTTGCTTTAAAACATGACCTTACGCATTTATGCTTTCATAATTTCATTTGAGGATATATACTTATATATGCAAATGTATTCTATGCTATATTTACACAATATTCATATTTATATTTATTTAAAATTTAAATAAAGTGTTTATCCCAAAGAAGAAATAATAGTAATTTTGTTTTTCTTCACTCCTTTCAATTCACTGTTAATGTATTGGCGATGAGGAGGAAATATGGAAATATATTGTTCATGTTTAGTGAATGTACATGCACGGATCATTTGAATGAATCAATGAATGAATAGCAATAACAAACAAATTACTTTAATTTTTTTTTCTTATTTGAGGGAACTGATTGCCATGCCCATGTCAGAGGAAGAGGGAGTCTGTTTTCTCTCTCCACCTTTTGTGTTCCAGGGATCCAACTCAGGTCATCAGATTTCACAGAGGGCACGTTTCCTTATGAACCATCTCATTGGCCCAAATCACAGTATTATGAAACATCATCTAAGGGCATGTGATATAGAAAAGCATTGATTGCACACATTTCTGTAAACATTCAGAAAGGGCTCTTCTCTTTCTCTAAGGCTGTTTTCCTTGGCCACTGAGACACGCTAGAAGGAAAACCAACAGCATTAAGGCATAGAAACTAAGGGTTGGTGAGGATTTATATCCGTGATGGAATGTACTGGCTAGTTTTGTGTCAACTTGACTGTAGGAAGCCGCCCTCACATTTGCCATTATAAGATGGCACTGACAGCTGTGTTCTAAGTGGTAAACATAATCTGCACACGTGCAGGGGCAGTTTTCCCGCCATGTGTTCTGCCTTTCTCATGATGACAACTGGGCCGATGGGCTGCAGCCAATCAGGGAGTAATACGTCCTAGGCGGAGGATAATTCTCCTTAAAAGGGACGGGGTTTTGCCACTCTCTCTCTTGTTTTCTCTCTCTTGCTCTTGCTTTCTTGCTCTTGTTCTTTTTCTCTCTCTTGCTCTTGCTTTCTTGTTCTTTCTCTTGCATTCTTGCTTTCTTGTTCTTGTTCTTTTTCTTGCTTTCTTGCTCTCTCTCTTGTTCTTGCTTTTTCTCTCTCTTGCTTTCTTGTTCTTGTTCTTTTTCTTGCTTTCTTGCTCTCTCTTGCTCTCTTGCTCTCTTGCTCTCTTGCACTCTTGCTCTCTTGCTCTCTTGCTCTCTTGCTCTCTGGCTCCTGAAGATGTAAGCAATAAAGCTTTGCCGCAGAAGATTCCGGTTTGTTGCATTCTTCCTGGCCGGTCGCGTGAACGCGGGTAAGAGTTGGTGCCGAAACCCGGGAAAACTGCCCCTGCACGTGTGCAGATTATGTTTACCACTTAGAACACAGCTGTCAGTGCCATCTTATAATGGCAAATGTGAGGGCGGCTTCCTACACTTGACACAGCTGGAGTTTCAACTTGACACAGCTGGAGTTATTACAGAGAAAGGAGCTTCAGTTGAGGAAATGCCTCCATGAGATCCAACTGTAAGGTATTTTCTCAATTAGTGATCAAGGGGGAAAGGCCCCTTGTGGGTGAGACCATCTCTGGGCTGGTAGTCTTGTTTAAGAGAGCAGGCTGAGCAAGCCAGGGGAAGCAAGACAGTAGATAACATCCCTCCATGGCTTGTGTATCAGCTCCTGCTTTCTGACCTGCTTGAGTTCCAGTCCTGACTTCCTTTGGTGAACAGCAGTATGGAAATGTAAGCCGAATAAACCCTTTCCTCCCCAACTTGCTTCTTAGTCATGTGTTTGTGCAGGAATAGAAACCCTAAGACATGGAGGAAGCCATGCATTTATTCCTGATAAGAGGTGGCTGAAGAGCTTCATCATTTCCCTATGTTACTTCACTTTTATGTGAAGTTATGTCACTTCACTGGTGAACTACAGTGTGCCATCACAGATGACCCCTTCGGTTAGTGTGGTGGTTTGAGTGAAAATAGTCCTTTTAGGTTCATAGGGACTGTTGGAGGTGTGGCCTTGGTGGAGTGGGTGTGGCCTCGTTGAAGGAGGATCTCACTGGATATAGACTTTGAGATCTTCGAAGCTCAAGCCAGGCCCAGTGGCTCACTTTCTTTTCCTGCTGCCTGAGAATCCAGATGTAGAACTCTCAGCTTTCCAGCACCATGTCTGCTTGGATGCTGCCATGCGTCCCAATTTGATAATAATGGACTAAAGCTCTGAAAGTCTAAGCCATCACCAGTTAAATGTTTTACCTTTTAAGAGTTGCCCTGGTCATGGTGTCTCTTCACACAGTATCAATTAAATGTAATTTTTGTGAAGTATAATATTCCTGAAGTTCTTATTGCACAGAAAGTTACTCAAGAAAAAAATATTATTACTGAAAATCTTTTAAAATTTTGACTCCTTATGAAATAGATTTCCTTTTGTAACATGTGTTTCTGGTCTGTACATAGTACATCAACACTCCTACCCTGGATGGCTTTCCTGAGAACTCAAAGGAGTTGATGTGGGTCTGAATCTTTAGAAGCTTACAATATGCTTATGTGAAGATGTGGGCATAGAAATAAGATAAAAGAAGCAAAAATGCCACTGCATACTTTATCAGCGTCTGGGTGATCTGACTGACAATACACTGTAGACATTTCCTCTTGATTGAAACTTAGCAGGATATAGAGTCATCTGTGTTGCATGTAGTTGAGAACGGGTTCACCATGCTTTGGAGAGAGGAGAACCAGGCAACCATGTGAGGTCTCGGAAGGAGCTGGGGCCTGTGGCCACTATTACCGGCATGTGGTCAGGGATATTTGACAGGGGCTAGTTGGGACTAGCCACTGAAGTTTAGGGCAGGTGGGAGAGGCAGAAATAAGTAATTGATAAGGACATGATTTTCCAGAAGGGAAATAGCGGCCAGCAATTGAACCAAGAAGGCACTTTGAAATCGAAGAACTGTACGTGTGTCCTTTTTTTGAGGATTCAAAGGAAGCCAGGAGGGGATTGGTGACGTGGTCACTTCCCAGAGCAAAGGCAGAGAGCACAAAACTATACGCAACAATCTGAGACAGACAGCCTTCTGGCTCTGCCTGTGAGGTATTTGGAGAGATGCTTAAGTGAGGTGGAAAGACCTGAGCATAAACTCTGTCGACATCATCCTATTAGACGGACAAGGGGACACCCATCTCTGCGGCTGACTGCCAATGTCATGTGATGGTCATGTGAGCAGCTACCTCATACCTCGGCAGCTGGGCCTTCGCTCTCACGATGGACTTTACTCTCAAACTATGAGCCAATCTAAAAACCTTTCTTTCCTAAAGTTTTTTTTTGTCTTTGTTTATTTCCCAGATATTTTGTCACAACAAAGAGAAAAATGAATAACTCCAGGAGCCAACAATTACTAAACCTGCCTCCTTAAGGCCTTTCAAAAAATATTATTTTCTTTGAACTACCATATCTGGCCAAATTGTCTTTGGACTTATTTGTTAAGCCTTTAGGATGTATTTTTAAGTTTAGCAGATGAGTATCTTTCACAAACCCAAAAGCTAAGAATCCTTATGGAATTCTATAGGTTATCCCTGTAACCTATAGAGAGGATGCCCGTACCATGCTGTAGCTTGTTTTCCGATGCCCCAACAATGGCTTTGTTGAGTGCACTGATTTATCAGCTTCTCCACTCTCTATGAAAGTTCACATAGCTAAGTCTTTTTTTTTTTTTTTTTTTTTTTTTTGCTATTTCAGCATATTATTCAGGTTAACTTAAATCTGTGCTCTGAATGTATAACACAGATTGCTTTCTTTTTTTTCTTTCCCTCCTTTTCCCCTTTGTTTTGTAGAGTTAGTATTTTACATTGGCATTTCTAGCCATAAGATTCTTCTTACTACCGCCTTTTCCTTGCTTGCTCTGCTGTTTACTGGTATATTGGAGAATACTCATACCCTTGGCATAACTTCCATGTCTTCCAGGTCTGTGATATCTATAGAGCAATCTTTTGTCAGGTAGTAGCAAATATTTCCCTCTTTCCATCTCCCATTAAGTTGAGTATATTTTTCTGTTATTGTACTGTTTGGTAAGTATGTATTGACAGGGATTTTCTCCAGTTAGATAGTACCCTTAAGAGTAATGTTTGTACTACTGAGTACCTTGTGCCGCAGGTCAAAATAATAAAGAATAAAATTCCAGGGCATTATTCAAACATTAAAATAGCAGGGTAAGTGGAGGAGTGTATTCAGTTTAACATCAACTGGAGGTTTGAAATTGCTTAAGTGGTAATGGTCTTTTTTTAAATGTGGAAATTTATTGATAATTACTCTGTGGGATATACTATGGGTTTAGGTCATAGTGAGTTTGTGAAGGGACCCATTTGTCATGAAAAAGTGATAGACTGATAGACCAGGACGAGGCCCCCGTTGCAGTGAGGAGTGCCAAGATGAGCTATCCTGAGCTGGATCACGTTCCTCACTGAGGTTCTATGATATAGCAAGAAGAGAGACTGTTCCTCCTCCTTTGTCTCAGAATCTCTCAGCTAGCTTTTGGTTCTTGAGATGTCATTATCATGGATCTCGATGATCAAGTTTTTCCTGCAAACAGACGGCATCCTTTTAATCATTCTCTAGTCAGAAGCGTGCTTTATCTGAAATCTGATAAACCATGAGAGAATATGAGAAATGGGATTAAATGCACACCAACAATCCTTACCCTATTCATCTCTTACCCATATTGTCTACGTGTGGCTCAGAGGCATCACTGATCCGCTCCTTATAGGTTCTGCTTGAGAAGAGGTGAGCAGACATCCAAGGAGCAATGGCCTTTCCGAGAAGAGTTATGATTAGATAATTTTAGATTATGAGAAACCATGCTGTCGATAAACCTCAGTTTTATTGTTCCGACTTTTCCAACGCTCATCTACTGCTGTCCTCGAACAATTTTCTCAACAATATATCAAATCAAATTTATTAAATGGCCATCATTTATTTTCTCTTTTCATCCTCAGGAAACAGCATTCAAATAAAAATAGGGTTCCTTTCTATTTGATGTTTATTGTTAGAAGTTAACAAAAAAGAATGGATTTTCTGTCACTCTTCCACATAAACCCTCATTTTTACAAAATGACCTTCTTCTGTTATTGAGAAAATTATTTTGATCTGAAGTACTTGAAGAAGTGCTCCCTTTTCTGCAGCCTACAGTGGCCTGTCTTCACTTGTATTAAAAAGAGAAAGACACACAGAAAGAGAATATTGATGTGGTCTGGAGGAACGGAAATATAATAAAATCTAAGACATGCATGAAAATCTAAAAGTGACTTGGTGCAACTTAGGAAAACAAACCAGAGGCAAGCATAATAGCATCGGTCTCAGAATAATAAATTAGAATTGTCAGTTGTAAAATAATAAATTTTTAATATCTTCATCATAAACATAAGTAAGAAAGGGGGATAAATATGCTAATTAGTGTGATTCAATCACTGCATTGCACAGAGGTGTCTTGGTTAAGATTCTATTGCTGTGGGAAAAAAAAAAGCATCATGACCAAAAACAACTTAGAAAGAAAGGGTTTATGTTATCTTACAAATGTCAGGTCACAAACCTTTACTGAAAGAAGTCTGGCCAGGAACCTGGACCCAAGAACTGAAGCAGAGAACATGGAAGAATTTTGCTTGTTGGTGTGTTCCTCGTAGGTTATTCAATTTGCTTTCGTTTAGAACCCATTACCACCTACCTAGGGGTGGCCCCACTCCAAGTGGGTTGGGAACTCCAATATCAATCATCCATTAAGACAATGTCTCCCAGACTTGACTACAGGACAGTCTTATCAATTAAGGTTGCATCTTCCGAGATGTCTTGCTTTACATGAGATTGACAAAACTCAACCAGCAAAATTGATATATCAGAACATCTCATTAAATATTATAAATACTTATGATTTTTATCAATGTTGAAAAATGTAAAGAGAATAGTAGGAGTGAATACCTGTATGGTATCGTGTCTGTTTTTATGAGGTAGGGTATGCCTGTGTGTGTCTGTGTATGGAGACTGGAGGTCAAACTTAAGTCCCAAGTGCCATTCTTTGGGTGTCATCTACTTGCTTTCTGAAAAAGGGTCTTTCACTTTTACCTAGCACAAGGTCATTTGGCTCAAGGGCCTGGCCAAAGAGCTCCTAGAATCCATCTGTTTCCTCTTCCCTAGTACTGGAACAACCATAAGACAGCACCAATCCTGGCTTTTCTAAAATAAGTTTTTCACTCTTCAGATTTTCATACACACATGCATACAATGGATCTTGGTCACTTCCACTGGCTTCTTCCCTTATACCTGCCCAGGGCTTCCCCTATTCTTCTCCTCACTGACTTCATGCTACACGTGTTCTGAGGAATGAACTCAAGTCACCATGCTTACAAAAGCAAACATTTTATCAACTGAGAAATCTCTCCAGCTTATGAATGTCTTTTTAGAGTATAGCCAGTCCTGCCAGGGTAAAACGTAGGCTGATGGCGCATTCTATCTCTCCTCCTATTCCAGATCCAGTGTCCTCAGTCTCATCCCCAGATCTGTAACAACAACAACAAAAACAAACAAAAAACCCTGCTGGTCTCCCTTTCCTTTTATGACTTCATCCTCAATGGATCACAAAGTTATTTCCTTCCCCTAACTAATCCCATTATCCTAGCCTCCAACAACAGCAGGCAAACCCTGGGAACACACCAGTTGAGCAGGCTAGAGACAGGCCCACAGCAAATTTCCTACCAGGTAGTACACAGCCGTCACACTTTCCTGAAGTCCAGAGAGGAAGGAAAAAACAAGGAACAAACCAACCACTAACCCAACAGAGATAAAACCAGATATCATCACCCAGTCCCAGATGTATAAACACACCATCAATAACAGTGATGATAATATTTCCCAACTCCAGGCCAACAACACTACCACAACAGGCAGAGCAGGCATTGGCTATTCCAACAGAGATGAAATACAAGAAAAATACCTAAAGATAGTCTCTATAAAGATGATAAGAGGCCCTTAAAGAGGAATGAATGACTGGGAGGAGAGGAAGGAAGGGATGTAAGATCAATGAACTAATGTAAGTAAAAGAATAAATCCCTTAAAGAAATTCATTTAAAAAAAATAGAAAAAAAGGAGTGTATGAAACAAATAAAACTCTTCCAGACCTCAAGACAGAAGTAGAATTGATGAAAAATCCCCAAATACGGGATTTTAGTTATACAGGAAACTAAATATTTGGGAATTCAAATGAAAAGGACAGAGACAAGCTTCACCAACAGAATGCAAGAGATGGAAAAAAAGAACTTAAGGAATTGAAGATACAGTTTAAAAGTGGATATATGGGTCAAAGAAAATGTAATACCTAAAAATTTTCTGACATCAAAAAATATATCTACGAAATCTGGGACACTATGAAAAGACTGAATCTATACATACTAGAAATCAAAGAAAGAGATATGCTCAAAGGCATAGAACATATTTTGAACAAAATCATAGAAGAAAATCATAGAGGAAAAATGTCCTCACCTAAGGAGGAGATGACTATAAAGGCACAAGAAGCCACCATTATACAGGGTGCTAGGAGGAAAACTCCAACCTATGGAGGTTAACTGCAACCATGTAAACACAGGGAATAAATAATCTCAGACCGCCAAAATCAAAGGAAGCAGCACATGTGTGTGTGTGTGTGTGCATGCATGTGTGTGCATATACACACACACATACTCACTACCAACGACAACAAAAACAAAAAAACAGGAATCAATAATCAGTGGTCATTGATATCTCTCAATATCAATGGTACCAATAAAAAGATCCAGACTTATAGAATGCATTCAAAAATATGACCCATCTGTTTGCTACATTCCAGACATACTCCTCAACATCAAAAATAAACATTACCTCAAAATGAAAGGTTGCAAAAAGATATTACAGTCAAACAGACCTAAGAAACCAACTGGTGTAGCCATCTTAATATCCAACAAAATAGAATTCAAACCAATACTAATCAGATAAAAATAAGGAAGGACATCATGTTCTTATCAAAGGAAAGCCACCAAGATGACATTTCATTTCTTAACATTTATGCCCCAAACACAGGGGCATTCCCAAAAGAAACCCTAGTACAGCTAAAATCACATAGTAATTCTCACACACTGACACTGGGAGACTTCAATACTGAATATTCAATGGACAGGTCATCCAGACAAAAACTAAACAGAAGAAGGATAGACCTGATAGATGTTACAAAACAAATGGACCTAATAGATATTTACTGAACAGTTTATCCAAACACAAAAGAATATACCTTCTTCTCAGTACCATTTTGTACTATCTCCAAGTTGACTGGCACAAAGCAAGTCTCAAAAGATACAAGAAAATCAAAATAAACTCCCTTCATCCTATCAGACCAGCACAGATTAAAGCTGGTTATCAACAACAATAGACACAACAGAAAATGTACAAACTCATAGAAATGGAACAATTCTTTTTTAAATGAAAATGGGTCAAGACATAAATAATAATAATAAATTCTTTCTTGAATTGAATGAAAATGAATGCATGCTACACCCAAACTTATGGCACACAATGAAAATAATTCTAAGGTGCAAGTTTATAGCACTAAACACCTATATAAAATAGATGGAGAGATCTCATACTAGCAATTTAAGAGCATGTCTGAAAACTCTAGAACAAAAGGAAGACATCACACCCAAAAGGACTAGAGGACAAGGAATAAGCAAACTTAGTGTTGAAATCAAAGAAATAGAAACAAAGAGAACAATACAAAGAATCGATTAAAACAAGTATGATGGTTTGTATATGCTTGGCCCAGGCAGTGGCACTATTTGGAGATGTAGCCTTATTGGAGCAGATGTTGTTTTGTAGGTGTATCACTGCGGGCGTGGGTTTAAGACTCACATCCTAATTGCCTGGAAGTCAGTCTTCTACTAGCAGCCTTCAGATGAAGTTGTAGCTCTGTCTGCATCATGCCTGCCTAGATGCTGTCCTGCTCCCACCTTGATGACAGACTGAACCTCTGAACCTGTAAGCCAGCCCCAATTAAATGTTATCCTTTGTAAGACTTGCCTTGGTCATGGTGTCTGTTCACAGCAGTAAAACCCTAAGACACCAAGAGTTGATTCTTTGAGAAAAGCAAGAATATCAACAAGCCCTTATCCAAATTAAACAAAAGATGAAGAGTATACAAATGAACAAAATCAAAAATGTAAAGGGGAAAATAACAGATACTGAAGAAATATAGAGAATCATAAAGACATACTTTTAAAAGTGGAAGATCTTAAAGAAATAGATAATTTTCTAAATAGATACCACTTACCAAAGTTAAATCAAGATCAGACCAGCAATTTAAAAAGACCTATAACACCTAGTAAAATAGAAGCAGTCAATAAAAGTTTCACAAAAGGAGGGATTGGACAAATGGTTTTAGTGTAGAATTTGAAAAGATTACAAAGAAGAGTTAGTTGTAATACTAATACTACTCAAATTATTCTACAACACAGAAACACAAGAAACATGGCCAAATTCATTTTATGAGGCCATAGTCATCCTGGTACTCGAACCATATAAGCATCTAACATAGAAAGACAATTACAGATCAATTTTTCTATAAATATAAATGAAAAAATTTTTCAATAAAATACTCCCAAACTAAATGTAAGAACACACCAAAAAGTCCAGGTCTCAGTCTCTAGCACAAAATCATAAAGACTAAGAAAATAAAAAAGTAAAAATAAGGGATTTATTTAAACTTTAAAGATAAGGCTTCTTTTCTCACAAAACATCCATGTTTTAAAAATCCGTATTCACCCTTGTCAGACTTACTTCACCGAATTCTTCCTATACTTCCTACTATCCAGACCAGCAGAATGACAGGGTGAAAGGAGGAAGACTTGGGCTCACCACTTGCTTTCTGTTCATTTTTGATAAATCAGGTAGGTACCTTAACCTCAGTACAATCCTTTCATCTGTGAAAAATATAGTGGAATACAAAAATATGTCCTTATGGTGCAAGTTTTTTTTAAATATATGATACATAATAAAATATGTCTGGGAAATCTAAACAGCATACAATATGAGTTATTCTGGTTACCCAAGAGAACTAACTAACTAGAAATGGCACATTTATTCTATATTTTTAATACATAAGACTGGGCTTGCACTGTGGCTCTACTCATTGGGAAGTAAGAGAAGAAATTCTTGGCTTTAATGTTGTCTCCTCAGCCTACACTTAGCATTTTCTTCATTTGTAAACTGACAGATAAAGCTGTTTTAGGGCCTCTACATATGAATGGAACTCAATTTGAAAGCCACTGGTAGAAGAAAGTAATAAAACTCAATTTATTGTTTTAAATAACCTTATTCTGCTTTTAGTACAACATGTAATATAAATAGCCTAAAAAAGAAAGTTAACAACAGTGCAGAAGAATTTATGAAAGATGTCCTATGGGTATTTAATTTCTTTATTAATCATAGAACCTCCCTTTTCTCTGCATCACTTTTTTCTCACACGTCATTACTCACATGAAGATGTATGTCTACTGTTGCTACCTGCTGCCAGATGTAATCTGAGCTGCTCAGGCACACAAGGATAGCAGCGTCCTGTCATTTCCACATAATACCCTTAAGACGATGGCTTTTGTTTTGTTTGTTCCTACATAAGGAGAACGATAACTCATGCCACTTTCCTGTAGAGGTGCTGCATGCTTCCTGAGAGATCCATGTATTTCATGCTGTCTTTCTGGTCCGTGCTACACTGGACCAGCTCAGCCTTTAGGCAAGATTCCCCAGGTCTCGTCAGGTGACAGCTTTAACTCCAAGGACTTATCAGCTAAGTCCGTTCTTAGGAATAAAATCTGAACTGCTTCCTTTAGAGGCATAAGATTGATGGAGTATTAAAACAAGCTTCAAGCTTTGCTTTCTATGCTCCTATGAAGTCTTCACTCTTGTGAAGATGTGTTTTCCTGATTGTTTCCTACCTCAATGTAGCCGTAACCCTACGCCTACGTTTCTGCGTTTTGGAGTAGGGTTAGCCGTTTACTTGACACTTCCGAGGCTTTGCTTCAATTCCAGCTTTGCAAACTAAGTCTTCTCTCACGAGATTCTGGGTGGTTATTGGCATTACAGTTATCATAGCTGCTAATGGTGACGTAATCGGCAATTGTTACTAATATTAAGCAATTGTAAAGCACACATTGACTCCAATGTACTAGACACTCCCAACTCACAGCCTGGTCACATGTATTGGTCTCTTGATATATTCTGCCTATATTGGTTTAAAAGGATATACCTCAGTATGGCTGAAACTTGAGGGGACTGATTGAATGAAGCCAATTACAAATGACAAGAATAATTCTACTTGTACGAGAGGCCAAGAGTGCTAAAAATTAAAAAAAAAAAAAAGCAGAATAGAATGGTAGAGTCCTCTGAGTCAGGAGGGAAACTAAAAAGTTGCTATGTAGTCATTGTGCCTCTTAGGTGCAAAAGGAAATAGCTGTAGACATGTTTCAGAATAACTAGAACACAGTTAGCAGTACAGTGCCGTCCATTAAACATTTTTAACAAGGTCAATTTTAAAACTAGCGATAAAATAATGGACTTCATTATGACATTCTGTGTGTGTAGGAGGTTTGTCTGCTTAAGACTGGGAGCAGCTTTTCTCGACAGGTGTAGCAGTTTGCTGCTTTGTCCATTCAACTGAACCTCACTCAGTAGTGAGGTTTTTTTCCACCTAGGCCTAGGCTCTCCCCAGACCTGCGTCAGTAGCTAGGGTCACAGTTCCAGCTTGAGTTGTTCCCCCCCACTCACTGCCTCCCTCATGAAGCAAGCCTTACGTCCAAAGGACAGTTGGCTAGCCCGGGTGCAGCCAAATCACCTTTGGGCATGTTGCATATCTTGCCAGATTCAACTTCCATTTCATGGAGCTCAAAGCTGAACAAGAACAGGGGTGCCTTCTCTCCCGAAGTGGCCCTCTCAGCAGGCCCTGGCATTTGAACGCAAGCCAACATGGAGGAAGATTCCAGCTAAGTGCCACCCTACCTCCTTTGTATCTTACAACCCATATGTGTGACGCCTTCGGTACTGTGAGCTCACCTTATAGTTCCAATGGGTAGCCTATGTTTCAAAAATAAGAAGAATCCCCTTGGGGTAAACTTTATATATACGCTGTAGGTGATTTACCACTACCACACTTTATCACAGCACAAGATTTGAGAAGTAGATGATTTCTCATAAGAACCTCATAAGAAATTAAATAAGCTCTTCTCTCTTGCTCTTGCCTTCTTGTTCCCGCTCGGTCCTCTCGTACCTTCCCCCTTCTCTCTCCATGTTCTCATGGCTGGCCTCTTCTTTTCTCTTTCCCTCTCCTCCCTTTCCCTCCTCTTCCCTCCCCTCCCCTCTCTTTCCTCTCCCCTCTCCTCCCTTCTTTCCCCTCTCCTCCCCTTTCTCTCCTCTTCTACCCTCCCCTCTTCTTCCACCCTTTCTCTGCATCTACTACCTTCACAACTCCCCTCCCCATGCCCTGAATAAACTCTAGTCTATACCATAATAAATAAATAAATAAATAAATAAATAAATAAATAAATATGTTCGGTAAGAAAACACAAGTGGGTTCTCAGAGGCTCTCCCTCAACCTGATAAATGTCTCAGGGTTTCCCTCTACAGTGACTTCTTCCAAGTAGGTATTTGCAGTGTGACAAAGCCAAACCCAAGTCTGCCATTGCATTCTGCAGGGCTTAGTGACTTCTGTTCAAAGACTGTTTCCTTCACCGTGTCTGAGCTTCCTATAATAGATTAAAAATCAAAAGTACTTAGCAATCCACGGCTCAGATTTAACCTTCAGATGAGCTCTTAGGAGTTGCTTTAGAAGTGGTCAATGGACACTTGAACTTTAAAAGAAGGCACTTATTTCTCTAAAAGGTCCAGAAATATCAATTGATTAAAACAAGCAGGACAAGACACTATCCTTTCCAGTGTACTGCTGTCCTGAATCCAATTTCAAGGTGAAAATTCGTCACCTTTGCCACATTAATCCTTACAGTCAAGTTATACTTAATAATGATAACATCTTATTGCAGCAATTATAATCATCGTTCCAGTGAAAGTCTTAGAAATTATGTCTTTGCAGAAAGAGCCAACAAATATATTTTATACAAGTGAAAAAAATCACTCTATTTTTCAATGTCATTAAAACCTCTTTTGAATATATTTTGTATTCTTTATTAGAGTATACATTATATTTTGAAATATTATCAAGCAATTCTGGATCAGTAGAAATAATATTGTCAAAATTATATATAAGTTATATATAAACACTGTGTTATTGGTTTAGTAACTGAAATATAAAACTTCTTATAAAATGAGACACCCTATTATTCCCTAGCTACATTGTAACCCTTCCACTTTTGATTCTAATGAGCACAGTTACAAAAGAAAGACACTTACTAAGACCTCTATTGCAAAGACATGGTTTTCTGGGAAAAGATACAACTTTTAAAAAGGAGCCTCAAGGCCATTTTCACATCAAGTGATATTTGCTTAATGCTTCTAAACTAAAACTTGATAAAAAAAAAATGAACACAACTGAAATTGAGAAATAAAATTAATCCCAGGAGACCCAAAATCGTATGTTTTTAGAAATTTAACTTTGTATCCATTTCTTTTGTCCTCTGAGGGAATATAACCTAATGCTATGTGCCAACCAGAGTTCACAGGATTGTTCATTGATGCTCTTAATATGCTAAGATGAAGCAATGGTGAGGTCTACAGAATGGTGCATATACTACTATGTTTTAGCGTGACTGCTCCATAAAAGTAGTCTTTACCTAATGAAAATAGAGAAGACACTCGAGGGAGACAGATGTGGTCAGCATGATGTAGTAATGTGTCATTCCTTTCTTTGTGCTTTGTATCTCCTGTCTGGGAATTTTCCCTAATGCTTTTGCATTTCTATTTTTCAGATATAATTTTGTATTTCAAACACTTTCATTGTCAACACTGCTAGTGTCCTATTGTTACAAGTGCAAGTTTCACATGTAAACTTCTAAACGTCTTCTATGAAGCCAGTAGTTCTGTAGTATCAAAACCAGGTGAAGGCACTATAAAAATGAAATAAAGAAGAAAGAAAGGAAGGGAGGGAGGGAGGGAGGGAAGGAAGGAAGGAAGGAAGGAAGGAAGGAAGGAAGGAAGGAAGGAAAGAAAGAAAGAAAGAAAGAAAGAAAGAAAGAAAGAAAGAAAGAAAGAGGGAGGGAGGGAGGGAGGGAGGGAGAGAAGGAGGAGGGAGGGAAGGAAGGAAGAAAGGAAGGAAGGAAGGAAGGAAGGAAGGAAGGAAGGAAAGGAAGGGAGAGAGGGAGGGAGGGAGGGAGGGAGGGAGGGAGGGAGGAAGGAAGGAAGGAAGGAAGGAAGGAAGGAAGGAAGGAAGGAAGGAAGGAAATCACAGGCTAATATCCCTGATGAACATAGATGCAAAAATCCTCAATAAAATGCTAGCAAGCTAAATACATCAAAAAGATCACCCGTCAAGATCAAGTTAGCTTTATAGTGGAGATACAGGGATGGTTCCACACACACAAATTGATAGAAAGTACAAGGATCCTTATAGTTACAGAGAAGTATTAGAGGAGTCAAGAATGTTAAACACACAAGGTTGCCCCTTCAAAGGGAGGGATGCATAACCTGTTTCCCACTCAGAAAGGCAGGGAAGGATTGGCATGTGACCTTTAGCACTATCTGTGTGGCCAAGACCAAGACTGGATCCTTCCCCAGCCCTTAATGCGAGCTTATCAATCTGTAAAACCTATGTTTATGGAAGGTGTCGCTTGTACTTTACAAAGAATAGCGATGTACTCATGTCTTAATCTTTATTGTATACATGGAATTAATTACCACCAGGAAAGTATTCACCAAATAGTGCTCTGCTTAAATGTGCCTAAAATATTCTACTCCTGGTCAGACTCATGATGTTAGCACCAATACCAGCAATGAGTTGTGTTGAACTGGGTTGAAATGAACTGACACATTTCCTCCCTTGAATGGTTGGTTACTCTGCTGGCCATGGAGATCTCAGAGTCCACATAAAAGTCTTAGAGAGCTAGCAGAGTAGGATTAGAAGGAGCATAGGACACACACACACACACACACACACACACACACACACACACGTGACATTATTGTAAATGGAGAGAAACTCAAACCAATCATCTTCTATAATAGCACCTCTCTCTCCCCCGCCTCTCTTGCTCTTGCTCTCACTCTCTTGCCCTCGCTCTTTCCTTTCTCTTATAACAAGGAGTCTAGCTAAAATTTCCAATCTCTTGGCTTCCTGGAACTGTAGGTATCCATTAACACAGTTCTGAAAGGGTAATTGGCTATCTTTCAACAAAGTTCAGTCTTCCCCTTTTTCCAAAAACAAAACAAAACAAAACAAAAAAAAATACAAATAAAAACAAAAGCAAAACCAGGAAACAAACAGACAAAAATATTGGGCATTTTCTTCTTAGTCTTCAATTCTTTTTTTTATTTTTATTTTTATTTTTTTTCCATTTTTATTAGGTATTTAGCTCATTTACATTTCGAATGCTATACCAAAAGTCCCCCATACCCACCCACCCCCACTCCCCTACCCACCCACTCCCCCTTTTTGGCCCTGGCGTTCCCCTGTACTGGGACATATAAAGTTTGCAAGTCCAATGGGCCTCTCTTTCCAGTGATGGCCGACTAGGCCATCTTTTGATACATATGCAGCTAGAGTCAAGAGCTCCGGGGTACTGGTTAGTTCATAATGTTGTTCCACCTATAGGGTTGCAGATCCCTTTAGCTCCTTGGCTACTTTCTCTAGCTCCTCCATTGGGAGCCCTGTGATCCATCCATTAGCTGACTGTGAGCATCCACTTCTGTGTTTGCTAGGCCCCGGCATAGTCTCACAAGAGACAGCTACATCTGGGTCCTTTCGATAAAATCTTGCTAGTGTATGCAATGGTGTCAGCGTTTGGATGCTGAATATGGGGTGGATCCCTGGATATGGCAGTCTCTACATGGTCCATCCTTTCATCTCAGCTCCAAACTTTGTCTCTGTAACTCTTTCCATGGGTGTTTTGTTCCCAATTCTAAGGAGGGGCATAGTGTCCACATTTCAGTCTTCATTCTTCTTGAGTTTCATGTGTTTAGCAAATTGTATCTTAGTCTTCAATTCTTAACTCCATTTTCTTGTGCATAGCAGCCGTGCCTGGAGGCATGCAAATGCCTTCCATTCCAAAGGAAGGAAGCCAAGCCAACCATAAGGGTTATCCAGAAGCCTAACAGAAAGACTTCAGATTCTAGTGAAACCTAGAAAAGTTGCCTGAATTCTCAATTGTCCCTGGCAAATTCTTTATAAAGAAGATAATTTTTTTTAAATCAAACTTGAACTCCCTACATCATTTTGTTACCTATGTAACAAGTTAAAATAGGGCATAGCACATGGGGTAACTTCTGTTTCTCCTTGTTGTGACTGAAGTCAGGATCTATTTAGTAGAACTAAATCTCCTTTTTGAGGACTGCTATCGATATAAACCCTTATCCTGTGATGACACACGACCAGGAAAGACAGACCAACGAAAAAGACATAGGGCCTAACGTGGCAGCAGTGGGAGAACAAATCTGCTCTCCAGCGATTTTAACCCTATTTGAACTTTACAACAAAACAGCAACTGGCAACTTTTAGAAATCTTTTATTAAATGTGTTAGTCAAAAATAAAAATATGCATATACTTCATTTTCTCTCTTATCTTTCTCCTACCACCATCATCTTCATCTTCTTTATGGGTCTCTTTAATACTTCTTTGTGCTCTGCTTTGTGATCCACAGAGTTTAACCAAGGCCATCTGTGCGATCCCAGATTTGAACTGTCAGTTGAAACATGGTGTGCCTGTCCATCAATGGGCAAACAACTGAGGACAATGCCTGCCCTTCCCTGAGACTCCATTAGTAACCCTAATCGAGTAGCAGCAAGAGTATGGCCACATCGGACCGAAATGGCACAACTTAAAATAGTTTCCATACTGGGATTCTACATCCAAGACGCTCTAATTTAAGAATTCTTGAGTGTAACCCAGATATACTTGAGAAGCTCCCCAGTTAACTGAAAATAGACCTGTGGTTTCAATGCCCTGGCATCAGAGTAATTCTAAAATAAGAGAATTGGCGCAAGATTGTGGGGGAAAAATTGAAGAGGTAAAGACAACAAGGAAGAGGGCTGCGATACAGACCCAGGGAGACGCCCCTGGATGATGGAATTAAGACCTAGGTGAAACGTGACTACGGTCAGGGAAGGTTGATGCAGAAATGATGAGGCATGTTGTGAAAAGATGATCCAAGATAAAGCTTCAACAATATGAACATATTCAGTCACTTTTGTATTACATATCAATGCAACTTGTGTCTGGTCACAGATCTATACCTGTAGACTTGCCAATAACTATATAGATGCTCTTTTATAGAAGGTTTTTTAAGAGGTAATACAGATAGTGAAACAAAAGGAGCTTGTATGGCAGGGTAGAACTTAGTTGATTCTGTGTGTGTGTGTGTGTGTGTGTGTGTGTGTGTGTGTGTGTGTCCACCTCAAGCATGCAGAAGAGCTATCAGGTTTTTCCAGGCTCTTATCGTTTCCATTTATGCTTTTTGCTGATAGGGGGTGGGCTCTGAGTAATGATGAATGATACTGAGCAGAAACCAAAATGTCTTCTCTGTTTCCACTTTGCCTTCCTGGTTCCAAAGAATCCCACCACAAAAACCTCAGTATCTGAAATTTTAAAATCACACTGGCCAGTTGATTTTAATCTAAATTTTTTAAAAATCTGGGCTAACATCATCAAATTCTTTGAGAAATTATCAAAATTTTCATCTAAATTAGATATAGGGCTTATTTTTTAAAAATCAGCAATAGTTGGAGTTATTCTTTGTATTGAGACAATACAAACCACATCTTTTTTATTATTTAGTTTTCCTTATTTTGAAAAAAGATTTTTTTCTCATATAATATATTCTGATTATGGTCTCCCCTCCCTCTTATCCTCCAAGTTTCTCCACACCTCTTCCTCTATCCAGAAGCCTGTTTGTTTTCTAATGAGGTATAGGCTTTTTATGAATCTACACTCCAGGTCTCCCTGAGATCAGGAACATTTTTCAAGTTCACAGAGACCTGGCAGTGTCAAGGGTGAAGACTGCTTGCTGCTCTGTTATATACAGCCAAACTCATCTTAATTTCACAGAATCTATAGCCAGCGTTACATCTGTGACTTCTGTTTACTTTCATAATTCATTTGAAATACAGTTATGAAATGAAAATATGCACTTTTAATATTCTGATGCTAATTAAGTAAGAGCAAGCTCCTTCTCTGAGGGATGTTTTTTACCAGTTGATACATAGGTCTCTGACAGTCGAATGGTTAGATCTACCACTTCATTTCCCACCCTTAGACGTCGTTCATCAAGCACCAGTGGAAAGCCTGCTTGCAGCTCTGGAAATGGAACAAGTGATCATGTTCATTTTGTGTACTCTCAAGCATACATAAAATACAGTAAGTAAGTCCTTTATCCATCTAGTACATATAGAGCACAGCATCCTTAGCATCCTCTCTTCATGAAGATGTGGCCTAGACCCTGAGTAGACACTGGGAAACCCTAGTGTTACAGCAGCATCCTCGCTATTCATGAGTGTGCATTCCCTGATCTTCCGTAGACATCAGGAAGTCCAAAAAGTTTACACAACTAAAACATACCACAGGAATTCTCTCTAAATGTTTAACAGTCACTAAACATTTATGACTTTTAGCCATCACTTTTGCTTTTTAAAATTTGACAAAACTAGCTCAAATTTGGGTTTTTTTCCCCTTTTTAAAAAAGATTTCACAGAGAGAAGACTTATTCTTACTGTAGACTTTATCAACTTTTGTATAATTTTTTCCTTATTTATTAAGTTAACAAAGTTTACCTTTTTACTTACAAAAAAAAACCTTGTGTCATCACTTTTACACATCAAAATTGCTGGCATCAACACCCCTTGGCATTGGGGATGTTACTAACTGAGATGTAATTTCCTTGAAGGCTACCACACTCAGTCTGAGTACTAAGGGTCTTGCTGATGGGTGGGGCTGTACATAGAGTGTGAATAATCTAGGCAATGAGGCAACTCATATCCTGAAAGAACAGAGAGAATGGGAACATTTCATCGTGCTGCTTAGAAAATTGGGCAATTAAAAAAAATCGTGGTTACACACACACACACACACACACACACACACACACACACACACACGGAGTTTCTTATTTAAAATTTCTGACCACAGCTGATATGGGTATGTTCTACTGTAAAGCCCAACTAACTCCAATTCCAGGAAGAAAACCACAAAGTCCACTTGAGCAAAAATCCTCTGGCAACCTACCCCACTGCGCCCCCAAGCCCCCACCCATGCCCAATCCCTACCCCCCACCCCCACCCCCGCTACCCATGCCCAGTGCCTCCCCCCCATACCCCTATCCACCCCCCCCCCCAACAGCCAGTCAGGCTCTAAAACAGCAGGATCAAGGTACGAAAAATAGATATCCTAGCCATCGTGTTTGTCAAGTGGTTTTGTCCCCATGTTTGGTTCCTCCAGATTATGCCAGAAATGCAGATTATAAAAATATTAACTTGCTGGCCCATAAAAATTCCCAGCTTGCTGTAGCCACAATAAACACCCTCGCACCACTAGACTTAAAGTACTCACTTCTGATGGCTGTAAGAGTCTGAGCTCTCCTACTAAAGACCCTTCTGTGTTTGAATCGAAATTGGTTCCTCCCTCCGCGGTCCTTGGGGGCCCCTGAGACTCGAGCATAACACTACTGCATTTTGAGCAGTCCCCATTCCCTGTCGAACGACCCAGTGGTGTTTCAGTAATGTCTCGCAGCAATTTACAGCTTATAAAATTCAGGTTTCTCTTGCAATCTTCTGATTCATCTCTAAAGAAAGTATGTTCATGAGACTTACACTTAGAATAAAAGATCTTTCTTTTGTTGTTTTGGGGCATTTTTCATCGTATAGATTTTTGTTCATTTTGATTTCAGGTTTTATTTTATTTTGGGGTGATTGTGTTTTTTTAATTGTTATTGATGTTCTGTGTGTGTGAGAGACAGAGACAGACAGAGAGACAGAGAGAGAAAACACAAAGATGATGTTAGGTGGACTGGGAGATGGGGAAGGATCTGGGAGATGGTGGGAAGGGAGAAAGCATCATCAAAATATATTTCATGGAAAAAATGTTTTTAAAAGATTAGAAAGTATTATTTAATAAAAATTTTCTCTCTTCAAATGTAATGAGTTTCAACTGGTAATTTGATAAACAGTAAGAGAGATTATGTGATGGGAATTTATAAACTTAAAAAAATTTTTCTAAACAATGAAAATCAGTGGATAGTCAAGGTAGGAAATACTAATGCTGAAAAATATAATAAATGGCTCAACAATTTTTAAGTTTTTTGTGGTTGCTTAGAAACTCAACATAGGAATATATGCTTTTCAATACAATAGAGTTATGAGTCAGTTTTACATAAAATTGTCTAGAGTGGAAAATACTACATTTTAACTCTAACTTTTTTCTAAATTATCCTGTTTATTTTTAAGCATTGACAACATTTATTTACTCCTTTTTGCTTCTAAAATTCTCCAACATTGAAACACTTGAGTTCATTTTATTCTGGCCTCTCCATTTTTCCTATCCATTTTTACTGTTCTTTGTGTGCGTTAGAACAGAGGTTAAAACCAAGTCAGCCCTAACCCTGTTCCTGAAGAACTGTTCATGTAACATAACTGAATCGACACATTCAATGTGTTGAGAACCACAAATTCAGAAAATATGAAGCTAGATGAATTATCTTTAACTACACTAAAGAGTCATCATGGTATACAAATTTGAAATGGAAGCTTGCTTTATTGAAAACAAAACACCAAAAAAAAAATCTACGTAAATACAGGAAGTTATTTTTAAAAATCATAACTAATTAATGTAAGAAAATGAAGGTCATATGTTTCTTCTCCTTGCTGTAGTTTAATACTAGAGCAGAAGCAACTTAAGGGAGGTTGCGCTCATTTTAGCTCACAATTTGGAGGTAAAGTGCGGGAGCAGCAGGAGGGTGTGGAACTTGAGGCAGTTGGTAACACTGTAGCTATAATCAGAAAACAGAGACAAGTGTTCTTCTCCTGTTACTTTTTCTCCTTCAATTCATCTAGCTTATGCCTTCTCTTCTCCTCTCTGCTAATCTTCTTTGAAAGTATTCTCCCAAATGCTGCTCCAGTTGTCTTTAGGTCATTCCAAATGTACTCAAGCTGACAATGAAGATAATTTGAATAACTTTGATTGATTGGTTGATTGATTGATTGAGAACCTTTTTTGGGACTGTTGAATATTTCACATATTATTTAAATATTTACAAATAAAACATAACTCACACGATGTGAAATGTGGCCATTTGTTATTTTTTTTTCCAACTAAACAAGCTCTCCTTGGTTTTTAAAGATATAGCAGTTTATATATTTTCAAGTATTTATGTTTTCAGATATGTGGGCAGATATATGTCTGTTCTCTAATTTGTGAAGGAAATTATAGCCTGCTGGCTGTCAAGTTTCATCTGCCCTTGAATGGGATAAATATAAAACCTGGTGACCAAGACCTTGGAAGTAAGGGTGGAGGACTTCCTGCAACCCTCAGCTCTCAGCACCTCTCAAATCCACACAGCCCAGGTCAAGCTCTGTCATCATTTACTCAGTCACTGCTCACAGCAGGATTGGGCCCTCTGCAGCTCATGCTGACTTCCCCTGGGAGTCAATTAGAATCACAGAGCAGCTGTAGACAGAACAACATCTGGATAGGGCATTTCCCCCAGTTAGGGACCACTAACTGTGCCCTTAAATGTTTTTTTGTTGGTTTTGTTTTTTTGTTTTTTTGTTTTTTTGTTTTTTTTTTCCTTAAACACTCCTGAACAAAGGCAAGGCATTCATCCAAAGAAATAAAGACTTGTTTAGGTTGTTTAGGATTGACTTAAGGTGTTGATCATTTGAAAAGCAGAGATTACTTTTAAGTTTTACCACAGTTTAATTTTATGATTTTGACTGCTTAAATAACATAGGTAAATCACTTCAAAAACATAGATGAAAACTGTTGAATTTAATGGGAGGACAAAAAAAAATGCCTTGTCCGTGTCAAATCCCTGGAATTTAATAGCTCCACAGAGATGACCTCTTACCATAGAAACACCACTGAGAGCTCACTCTCTCATTCACGCTGTCAAAGACGTTTTCTGTCTAATCTTAAAATGTATCAAGCTCATAGTTTTAAGGATTTAATGAGCTGTTCCATGGTCTTTGGATAGTATGTGGTTGCTGGTGTCTTACTTATACAAAGTACAATGTGTCGTGGCGGAGAGAACAAACATTCAGTAGAAAAAGTAAGTGTAATGTATGTAATTTGCCTCAGCTTTAACTGTCAAATCCAGTTTTAAAGATGGCGACCGCAATCCACACACCACGGTATTTTCCTTCATCCTTCCCAGCAACCCCTCCTCAATTACTCTCCTCACGGGTATTTTGAAAATTGGAGTACATCTTCAAGAGCATGTAATACCATCTATTCCCACCTTGTTTTCCCAAATTACCCTTCATTTCCCTATTACTCACGTTTCTGACATATTACCTATTTTCAGTTGTCACATTCCGTATCCACCCACACAAGAATGCAAACCTAAATCACACTGGAATCTTGTTGATATTCATTCATTGACATATGGCCAGTGCGGAGAAGGGTGCCATTACATAGGAGTTCTGTGCAAATTTTTAAACTATATTAGTTTTTACACAGGATTTGCCTAAAAAAAAAAGGTGTGCATGATTTTTTTATTAGATATTTTCTTTATTTACATTTCAAATGCTATTCCAAAAGTCCCCTATACCCTCCCCCCGCCCCGCTCCCCTACCCACCCACTCCCACTTCTTGGTCCTGTCGTTTCCCTGAGCTGGGGCAGATAAAATTTACAAGACCTAGGGGCCTCTCTTCCCAATGATGGCTAACTAGGACATCTTCTGCTACATATGCAGCTAGAGACACAAGTTCTGGGGTACTGCTTAGTTCATATTGTTGTTCCACCTATAGGGTTGCAGACCCCTCCAGCTCCTTGGGTACTTTCTCTAGCTCCTCCATTGGGGGCCCTGTGTTCCATCCTATAGATGACTGTGAGAATCCACTTCTGTGTTTGCCAGGCACTGGCATAGCCTCACACGAGACAGCTAGATCAGGGTCCTTTCAGCAAAATCTTGCTGGTCTATGCAATAGTGTCTGGGTTTGGTGACTGATTATGGGATGGAAATTCTTGGGCAAATTGATGGATCTGAAGGATATCATCCTTAGTGAGGTAACCCAATCACAAAAGAAGTCACCAGAGATGCATTCACTGATAAGTGGATATTAGCCCAGAAACTTAGAATACCCAAGATACAATTTGCAAAACACAAGAAAATCAAGAAGAAGGAAGACCAACCTGTGGATACTTCATTCCTCCTTAGAATACCTATGGAAGGAGTTACAAAGACTAAGGTTGGAGCTAAGACGAAAGGTGTGCATGATCTTCAAAGTAGTCAAGCAACGCCAAGTAGCCCAGCCTTATACCTTGTAAGAGACCTTGCGTTCTTATTAAGAGTGTCTCTTCCCCTCTTTTCCTGACGATTGGGGCTGTAATACCTAGAGGGAGAGGATGCAGCCAGTACCAAAAGACACTGAAAAGTAAACATTAGGATCCGAACTCCCAACAAAGAAGCAGCATGAATTCACCTCTTTTTCTCTTCAGCATCATCCAGTTTAGCCCCAAGGCAACAAAACCACAGAGTCAGACTGCAACACCAGCAGAGGAAACCTTCAGTGTTTCTGGAGGAATGGAGAATGCACGTGGTTTTCTAGTGTGCATAGATCATTACTGTGATAGACCAAATATTGAGGGATTAAAAAGGATATATAAAATATATATCCTCAAGCAATATAAAAGAACTAGTAGCGGGCTGGTGAGATGGCTCAGAGAATAAAGGGGCTTGCAACCAAGTCTGACAACCTCAGTTTTCAGTCCGTGGCACCCACAGGGTAAAGGCAGAAATAACTTCCTCAACAAATTGTTCTCTGATCTCCACATGTAAGCCCTGGCTTGTGCACTCTCCCCAAATGAATAAAAAAATGTAATTTTACAAAGAACTTGTTACATACAACCTACACTCCTCTATCATTATGGTATTAAACTTGAAATTAATAACAAGTTCCAGCAAATATTTGAAAATTAAAAGTATTAAAATAACCCAATGATCAAAGAAGTGCTACGGGATATTTGAAAATGACTAAACTAAAAAATATACTGAATATGCAACACAGCAGAATTTGTGTGGTGCGGCTGAAGCAGAGCTTAAAGGAAAATAAACAAAAACCAAATGCTCCTTTTAGAAAAGAAAAATAAAAAAAGGGTCCCAAATGAATAAGTTTCAACGTGAAGAAACTAGAAAGAGAAGAAAATAAATCCAAGGCAGGCAGAAGAAAAGAAAGGAAGGAAGGAAAGAAAGGAAAAAATATAAATTATAAAGAAGAAAATAAAATTTTAAAATGGATGCAGGTATTATTCTGTTTATATGATTAGTCCTTTTAAAAAGTGATGTGGAATAGATGAACGGTAGCCATGGGCAACTTGGGAGACTAAGACTCTGGGTCTTACAGCAGCAGAGATGCCGGGGTAAATGTGAGCACACAGGGCTGTTGGGAGAAACTTGCAAAGGGGAAAGCCTCTTTTGTGCACTGTTTATTAAGAAGCAATTGCCACTGTTAACCAAAATTAAAATAAAACACTGGACAAGATCTTATGTAGGACTTTGAAAGAAGTCTCCATTCTACTGCCTGTTGTTGACATTAAGACAATTTCCTTTAACTAATCTCGATCTCTTTCCCTATGTAAATACCTTACAAAGGATAACTTCCTATGGGCTGAGATCTGAATGGAGTCAGGAGACATTAGTAACTTTAACAAAGGCAAGCTGACAAGGCTTTGTGTGATTGCCATTCTGTTGTTAAGGGAGAGCAACAAAGGACTTCAGCCATGTTAGACACAGATTTATTTCTGGACAAATGGGAGATGAGACTGTTAATCAGGCAGGGCCTAAATTATATATGTCTTCGTGCACAGTGAGAGTATATAGGTTTTATATTAGGGCAAAAAAAAAATGGCCTGTCAAAGGAGATGATTACAAATTGACTTTTCTTTTTAAGTGAAAACTTTAGGAATTGTACTTTGACAACAATGCCCATCAGGTAATGAAGGACAGGGATCCTTGAGCAGTCTAATGCTCCCAACTCCACACACGGTTCTAGTCTTCCCAGAGAGGTGTTTCTAGCCACAGTGGGGAAAGCGAAAAGTGGGTTGCGGCAGGTAGGTTTCTTTAGTTGAGATGACCCTGTGTGGTCAAGGGGATCAACAAAACTGGACTTTTCAAGACAACGGACCCAAAAGTAAGGAGAATGAAAGGGGCCAAGGGGAGAGGCATTTTTAAGGCTGGGCCTGGGAACAGAGGACAGAAGGGGCCTGTGATTGGGATATAAAATGAATTTTTAAAAATATACATATATATATTTTAAAGTAGAGAACTACACAGAAAGTACCCAAGAGGTCTTCAGAGAATCCCCTGTGAGTATTCTGCCCAGTATGAATTAGTGCATGCTCATGAAGACATTATTCACAATTAAAGACATAGCAAGCACAAGCAACTGGAGGATGTCATGATCAGAGACACGACAGCTAAGAGCAGTGCCCACTGCACAGACAGGAGTGGCCAACCCATGATTCAGGAGTCACTGATGAGAGCAATCCAAGAGGTTTGTGGTGTGCATCGGCATCAGTGAGCTCTAGATGGTATCCTCTTCTAACACTTCCACCAAAACCTTAAAAGCATGACGTAGGGAGTTAATTCCTAGAAACACAGGTAAGTTCTACAACAAAAGTCAAGATGTATGGATCATAAACCCTGTAAGGAATTCGAAAATCATGTAACATCTTACAAAAAAAAAAAAAAAAAAAAAAAACTCGTAATTTCTGGCATGGAATCGAGTATAACAGGGCATACCAAGAGGCAAGGAAGCAGTTCACAATGAAAGTAACAAATGATTGAAACTGATCCAGAACTGTCCTATATGTAGGCATAAAGAGACAGGAAAATTGGGGGTTACTATGACTACATATCATATGATTTAAAAGTTAGATAGAAAAATAGAGAATATAAACAACTACACCATACGTCTAGAGATGAATACAACTAAGTCAGATAGGAAAAATAGATTGGTAAAAATAACAGTATAAAAAGGAGACAGGTTCATAAGGTTGACTAACTTGCAAACAGAGCAATAGGAAACATTCAAAAAGAAACAGACAATTCTTTTTAAAAGATTTATTTATTTTATGTATATGAGTATACTGTTGCTGTCTTCAGACACACCAGAAGAGCACATGGGATCCCATTACAGATGGCTGTGAGCCACCATGTGGTTGCTTGGAATTGAATTCAGGACCTCTGGAAGAGCAGTCAGTGCTCTTAACCACAGAACCATCTCTCCAAACCCAGATAATTTGTTTTTTTTTTTAATGTTAGAAGTTTTATTTATCAAAAAGTGTGGACCTGAGAAGGCAATTCAATTGGTAAAGTACAGGTTGTGCAAGTGTGAGTTCTAAACCTGAATTCAGATTCCGAACACAGTGGTGCCTTCCGTAAGGCTAGCATCAAAGGAGGCAATAGAGGGGGCAGAGATGTGCTGAGTCCCAGGAGTCTAATGAAACTGACTAACTTCAAGTTCAGTGAAAGGCCCTTTCTCAGAAAATCAGATGGAAGAGTGGAGTCATGGCTCAGAGATTAAGGGTGGAATGTTATTCAGAGATTCAAAGTTTGATTCCCAGCACATTTATCGGTGGGCTCACAATAACTTCTAACACCATATCTGGGGTATCTGAGGTCTCCGATCTCTGAGCCCACCTACACAGATGTACACATAACCACAAAGAGACATAATTTCTAAAATCTAAAATAATAGTAAACTGAGAGTTACCAAGAAAGACACTGAGTGCCAACCTCAGGCTTCCACAGGGACACAAACAGGCACATACATACATACATACATACATACATACATACATACACAGAGAGAGAGAGAGACAGAGACAGAGACAGAGACAGAGAGCATTCTGATTTACATTTTAGCTAAAGACATTTGTGCTTTCTTGTTTTAGGTTTTCTATTTGTGCATGCATTGTTTGCACATTGTAACATATTTTGTGAAGATAATTTTATTTAAGTATTTCAAGACCTGGACCATGATCGCCACCACATTCTGCTTTCTCCTCTCCAGTGCCTTTGTAATAGTCTTCTTTTGTGTCATTGTATATACATCTATCTGTATGTATAAGATTTAGGTATTTCTATACAATCTAGAATCCATAAACTGGAGAAAAATGGGATGTTTGCCTTTCTGAGTCTTACGTAATTTGCTTGGTGTGGTCATCTCTACTTGTACCCATTTTCCAGAAATTCATATAATACCATTTTCTTTATGGCTGAACACAACTTCATTGTATAGATAATTCTCATTTTTAAATTGATTAAAGCAATAACAGCTTCAAACATACTAATTATATGTTAACCTCTGATGTAAAAGAGAAAAAGAATAGAGAAAATATTTGAAGAAATTCAAATTTCACAAAAGACATATGCCCCACAGGTCTAAAAATCTAAATACTCAAAACATGAATTAAAAACACATGATACATTGTAATAAAATTGCTCAAAACTAGTCACGGAGACAAAATTGCAAACATATCAAGGCAGAAAGGCATGTTATACCCACAGACAAAAAATTAGAATAAGATGCAAACAAAATAGAGGGAGGTAACAATTTTTAGAGACGAGAGAAATACAGTCAAATTAAAATCATGGACTAAGAAGATAGAGTATTGAGAAAAAATGAATTCATAATCAAGATTGGGTGTTTTAATATTGTTCTATGTAATTATCGGAACAAGATGATAGAAAATTATCAAGTAGAGACAAAACAGTGCCAGTCACATGCATCCAACTGACATTTATAGAATAATGGTCTTATGAGATCAAGAACACACAAAATATTTACCAACGTTGCTTACAATTGAGGTCAAAAGTAACATATCAATGAATTTAATGTGATTGAAATAATGCAACTTGTGTTACAGCAGTTGAATTAAACAGATCAAAAGTGGAGACTGAAGAGATGGCGCAATGATTAAGGGTATTGGCTATTCGTCCAGAAGTCCTGAGTTCTGTTCACAGAATCCATGTGGCTGTTTACAACCATCTAAAGTGGCAACTGATGCCCTCTTCTGGTGTGCAGATGCACAGGCCGACCAATCACCCACATACATAAACAGAATAAAAGAGATAGAAATCATGAATTAATAGTATCCAAAACTGAGTACTTACATTCCTGTAGAGAATGATATAAACTAGAACTTTTAGAAGTTTGTTCTTCTATTCCTGATAATATGATGTTTCATACCTCCTGAGCTGGAAACAATTCCTGTGTGTGATGGTAACAGAGGGGATAAAAAAACATGATCCTAACACTGAAAGGAGAATGAATGAACCACCATACATGCAAGACTTCTGCATTTCAAAATCAGTACAATGGGAAAATGAAAGATACAAGATATGAATTGTATTTTAAATTGAAATATAATTGTGAAAATACAAAGTAACCAACATCAACACAAAGCAACCAGTGGTGATACAAAGTAGCTGGTAGTGATACAAAGTAACTGGTGATAATACAAGTAACTGGTGAGGATACGAAGTAGCCAGTGGCAATACAAAGCCCATCAGTGGTCAGCCCAAGGTAGGTGAGGGATGTGATAAGGAACAGCACTGTGCCCATGCTTGCAAGAGGTTAACTTTACATCTGAGACTAGCTAAAGGTTGTTTATAACATGTATGATTCATTACTTACGTTTTCTTATTTTTTTTAATCAGTCCACTTGGTCTCTTGGAGCTTGCAGTTACAAACTTCCCCTGCCTGAATATGGTGATGTCACCATTGTCCAGATCAAGCTGTTTGTCAAGAATCCAGCAAGCTGAACACCCAGAGGAATATCATTCCCAGGAGCTCTAACACTCCCAGGAGGATCAGAGGATCAGAGGTGAGGAGGACACAACATCTGCCCCAACACTGGGAGTAACTGGGAACATCAAGACCCACCCAGGCGCCCAGGAACTCCAAAGAACCAGTGTCATGGGTTCCTTCCAATCTGAGCTGTGACCTGAGCAGACCTTGGGTGTGAACTCCGTAGCCAGTCCCACAATACCCAGAAGAAACTCTACTCCCAGGTGTTCTAACATGCCCAGGATCATAGGATCAGAGGTGCTCTGTGCAGACCTTGGGTGCTAACTCTGAAGCCAGTCCCACAACACCCAGGAAAAGCTCCCCTCCCAGGTGCTCTAACATGCCCAGGTCCAGGGGAATCCCAGGATCCCAGGAGCTTGATCACACCAGGATCTCAGTATCCCAAAGGCAGCTTGACTCCCAGGAGCTCTGATACACCCAGGATCACAGAATCATAGAATCACAGAGACAGCTAAACTCTGAGGAGTTCTGACACAACCAGGATCACAGGAAGGACAGGTTTCAGTCAGATATAGTGAGGGCAGGTAGCACTAGAGAAAAATCAGGTGTCAGGAGGCAAGTATAAGAACATAAGCAACAGAAACCAAGGTTACTTGGCATCATCAGAACCCAATTCTCCCAGGATAGCAAGTCCTAGATACACCAACACACTGGAAAAGCAAGATTTGGATCTAAAATCACTTCTCACAATGGTGACAGAGGAGTTTCAGAAGGACATAAATAACTTCCTTAAAGAAATACAGGAGAACACAGGTAAAAAGCTAGAAACCCTTAAAGAAGAAACACAAAAATCCCTTAAAGAATTACAGGAAAACACAATCAAACAGGCAAAGGAAATGAATAAAACCATCCAGGATCTAAAAATAGAAATAGAAACAATAAAGAAATCACAAAGGGAGACAACCCTGGTGTTAGAAAACCTAGGAAAGAGATCAGGAGTCATAGTTGCTAGCATCACCAACAGAATACAAGAGATAGAAGAAAGAATCTCAAGTGCAGAAGATACTATAGAAAACATTGATACAACAGTCAAAGGAAATGCAAAAAGCAAAAAGCTCCTAACCCAAAACATCCAGGAAATCCAGGACACACTGAGAAGACAAAACCAAAGGATAATAGGTGTAGAAGACAGCGAAGATTCCCAACTCAAAGGGCCAGTAAATATCTTCAACAAAATTATAGAAGAAAACTTCCCTAACCTAAAGAAAGAGATACCCATGAAAATACAAGAAGCCTACAGAACTCCAAATAGACTGGACCAGAAAAGAAATTCCGCCTGTCACTTAATAATCAAAACACCAAATGCACTAAACAAAGAAAGAATATTAAAAGCAGTAAGGGGAGAAGGTCAAATAACATTTAAAGGCAGATCTATTAGAATTACACCAGACTTCTCACCAGAGACTATGAAAGTCAGAAGATCCTGGGAAGATGTCATATAGACCCTAAGAGATCACAAATGCCAGACCAGGCTACTATACCCAGCAAAACTCCCCATTACCATAGATGAAGAAACCAAGATATTCCATGGAAAAACCAACTTTACACAGTATCTTTCCATAAATATAGCCCTAAAAAAGGATAGTAGATGGAAAACACCAACACAAGGAGGGAAACTACACCCTAGAAAAAGCAAGAAAGAAATCTTTCAACAAACACAAAAGAAGAGAGCCATATAAACATAACTCCACCTCTAACAACAAAAATAACAGGAAATAACAATCACCTTTCCTTAATATCTCTTAACATCAATGGACTCAATTCTCCAAAAAAGACATAGACTAACAGACTGTATTCTGGACCTAACATTTTGCTGCATACAGGAAATGCATCTCAGTGCAAAGGCAGACACTATATCAGAGTAAAAGATTGGAAAAAAATTTTCCAAGCAAATGGTCCCAAGAAAAAAGCTGGAGTAGCCATTCTAATATCAAATAAAATCAACTCTCAACGAAATGTTATCAAAAAAGGTTCAGAAAGGACACTTCATATTAGTCAAAGGAAAAAAATCTACCAAGACAAACTCTTAATTCTGAACATCTATCCTCCTGTAAAGGTACCCACATTCATAAAAGAAACTTTACTAAAGCTCAAAGCACACATCACACCCCACACAATAATAGTGGGAGACTTCAACAACCCACTTTCAGCAATGGACAGATCATGGAAACAGAAACTAAACAGAGACACAGTGAAACTAACAGAAGTTATAAACCAAATGGATCTAACATATTTATAGAACATTTCATCCTAAAGCAAAAGAAGATACCTTCTTCTCAGTGCCTCATGGTATCTTCTGCAAAACTGACCATATAATTGGTCACAAAAAGGCCTCAACAGATACAAGAAGATTGAAATAATCCCATGCACCCTATCAGATCACCACAGACTAAGGCTGGTCTTAAATACCAACAAAAACAACGGAAAGCACACACAAACACATGGAAGCTGAACAATGCTCTACTCAATTATATCTTGGTCAAGGAAGAAATAAAGAAATTAAAAGCTTTTTAGAATTTAAAGAAAATGAAGACACATCATACCAAATTATATAGGACACAATAAAAGCAGTGGTAGGAGGAAAACTCATAGCTCTAAGTGCCTCAAAAAATAAACTGAAGAGAGCTCACACTAGCAGCTTGACAGCACACCTGAAAGCTCTAGAACAAAAAGAAGCAAATTCACCCAAGAGGAGGAGATGGCAGAAGATAATCAAACCAAATAGAAACAAACAGAACTATACAAAGAATCAACAAAACCAGGAAGCTGATTCTCTGAGAAAATCAACAAGATAGAAACCCTTAGCCAGACTAACCAGAGGGCACAGAGACAGTATCCAAATTAATAAATCAGAAATGAAAAGGGGAGATATAACAAATAAGTATATCTTAAAATAACTATTCTGTTTGTTGAATATCAATAGTTGAAAATATTAAAAGCATGTTCTACAAAAAGATAAATAAAAGATAAAACCGTGAAAAAAAGAAAATAAGGAGTGGATGGGGGAGTGGGAATATTTTGGAATGGACTAGGTAGGGGGAAATGGAGTGTTAATTAACTAATTAATTAATAAAAAGAGCCCAAAATTTTGAACAACAACAACAACAACAAAAATCAGTCCAAGAAGGGCATGACTAATTTGAAACCTATTCATAATATTAGTGACTCTACATATTATCTTGATATATAAACAAATACACAGCATTCATATTAATATATAAAATTCTCTTATAAACTAATTTTTTAAAAAGCCTTGAGTTAAATTCCAAATGGCCAAAAGTTATAAACAAGCCAAGATAGACAGAAATGGACAAGAAGACATAGAAAACGACTTCTGCTCTGTTTTAGATTTTTAAATTTTCTATAAGATGATAATCTCAGCATGGCTGAAGCTGAGATGAGAGAACTGTAGCAAGTTTGGTGCTATACTGGGTTACAATGCAAGCTCTAGTCTCAAAAAAGTAAAACAAATAAACAAAGATGGCTGAATATCCTCTGTTGTCTGTCATGTTTCCAATGATGAAAACTGAATCTCTTTTAGATGCTACTGAAAGCGTAAAAGATATATTTGTAAAGTATTTTATTTCAATCTTAACCATTTTGACAAAGAAGAAAACACTAGAATATTACACAGATATTCATTGATTACTGTGCAAAGTATCAATAAAACCTAAAAGTAATACATAGTTTCAAAAATGATATTTATTCAAGTGCACTAAAGTAGCCCAGATTAACAACTGATAGCATAGATTGATGCCAAAAGGAGAGACTATGAAGCTCTAGATTAGCTCACTTCCAATATAGCCAGTCAGTCATTTTGAGTGACATATATTTCACTACCTTATCCATGAACATGAGGATATCCCTTGAAACCTTGGAACACATATCTTACTTACATGATTCACTGGTGGCTTCTTCTCAGAGGAAGGAAGCTGATTTGGTATGGTCATGGTTTTTAACATCATAAGGAGATGATTGTCAATTTTTATACATTTCTTTATAGAGAAAATTTTGTACTGCACAGATACAATAACAATTTTAAATTTTATAAATTTATTTTAAAATTAAATTTTAAATTATTTATTTATTTATTTTGTTTCTTTTTTCTTGAGAGACCAGGTCTGACTATGTAGCCCAGGCTGGCCTCAAACTCAACATATAGATCAAGCAAACTGCTTTTGAACTCATAAAGATGGACATGCCCCTGCCTCCTAAATCCTGGGGTTAAAGTTTTGAGTCATCTTGTCCAGCTAACATTTTCTCTTCTAAAAGAAGAAATGTAATCTAACAGTTTAATGAAAGCTCGCAATAAGTTCTGGGAGAGTGCCTGCCATCAACCTTTTTGACAACAGAAACACACAAAGGATTAGAAGTTTTTTGTCAATCACATTCTAGTTGTGTCAACTCCAAAATGTATTTGCGTTCTGTGAGACTTAACCTACACATTGGAATAATGCCACTGACATCCAACAGTTGATGCAGGATTACATTAGTAAGAAGCTACAAAGTGTTTGTGGCAGGACTTCAAAAAATGCTACCTTCCTACTCTTAATGCCAAGATTATATAGCTTAATGTCCTCATTAAGGTTTCAAATAATTAAGGGGCTTCCTAGAAGTCCTAAGCACACCACAGGTAAGTCTGAACAACTGGAACCGTCTGAGAAGACCACACTCGAGGGCTACCCACATAAATCATCTTATAAAGATGCCTTCTGATATTTCCAGCTCTATATCAAGAAAATGGAATCCAAGCAGGATAGTCTTAATTAAACTAAATTCCATCTAGATCGACAGTCCTAACAGGAAAATAAATATATATCATTGAATTGTCACAAACTAAAGACAAATAGAGTTGGTGTTAAACATATATAAAGTCCCACAACAAAGAGTGCAGTAGTTTATCTCTTACACTGACACATGCTCTCTCCCTGCTGCTGCTGCTGCCTGTAAGCAGGGCTGCACACACTGGTGCAGGTGGTCCTTTCTAATTATGTGCATAAAGTAACTGAGTCCCTTTCTGATTGGTAAATAACATGCAATGTCAGACTCTCGCCACCATCTGTGTCACTTGCCACCATAGTTTCTGCATAACTGCCAGCAGCCCGAGCGGAGCACTGCACTGGAGGAGAAGTCACAGGACGAGGTATTTGGCATCCTTGGCAAAGCTTGAATCTGTTCACAGTATTGAACCTGACATATGCCCCAAAGCAGAATGTGTGTGCTACCCTAACGATCTCTCCCGCTGTTTTATAATCAGAGACGTAGATGAGGGGGAGGGGTGCTGCCCTTCTTGCATTTGGCACTGACCAAACTCCTGGACTCTCTTTCAGCCAAAACAATGCATTCTCATTTAGGAGAATTAATGTGCAGGTTACCAAGCAGGTGCTTTTCACCATCTCCATCACAATTTCCTAAATATAAGATGGTCTTTACTACTGAATCCTAGCTTCCACGCTGCTCAGTATTTTGGAGTTTCTCTTCCATATCATTAGCAAGATGAGTGGCCAACTGCCAATCATTCATCCTGACAGGTGCGACCAACTCTTTGGAATGTAGAGGAGCTTGGGTGGCAGTTGCCCTGTCAACTTCTCTTTTCATCGAATGGAAGGAGCACGGAGTTGGAGGGCATGTCCTGGCTTCATTCTCAAGGCGTCTGGTAGTGACAGAAGCTAAGGCTCGGGCTCAGCGCGTACCACAGGAACATTCTGGAAAAGCTTTCTTTCCCATTTCTCTTCTTCTTGTTTCCTTCCGTGAGATCCACAACGAACCGTATCCATATGGTGCGAGGGCCAAACTCAGGAGTTCCTAGGTTTTGCCAAATCTCCCTCCCCGCTGAGACTTCCACACTCCTCTTTAGTACTGATGTTAGCTAAACGGTTAATACGTCTCGATTTATGGGGAGAATGCCACACAAAATTGAATTTAACAGAGGAAAAAAAAAAACCCAGCAAGGTGGACCATGACTTTTTCAACAACACAAAGTTAGTAAAATTCTAAACGGTCACTTCCAGAAGCAAGCACAGCTGCTAAATACAATGACGCAGAGGTGAAAAATATCAACAAGAGGCCTCCTACATGTGGGAAACAGGTGTGCATGGATAACCACTGCAGCTGTTTTAGTACATTCAAAGTGTTGTGACTAATATTAGGTAGATATGTAGAACCTCAAATGATATGTATGTAACAAGTACAGTTGTCTCGAAATAGCTTTGTAAGTAGAAGCTGGACATCACTTTAGCTCTTTTGTACTTCGTGTTGACTCAAATCATGACTGCATCAGGTTCAGATATAGTCAGCTCCCGGTGGGCACAGGGGATTGCTTCCAAAAATCAATGCTCAAGGCCATTGTAAAGAAAGCCAAAGTACTTGCACATATGCATATGCAGGTCTGTGAACACTTGCTCTATAGATCACTGACTCTCTGATCACTCCTAGTACCACATAGATGCAATGTTAAGGAGCTGTATTGTTGAATAATGGCAAGATAAACAATTTTCTGACTTCTTCATTACCATGCAATCCTTTCTTCCAGATTCTTTTCTCTTCAGGGTGCTTTTACCCAGAGATCCTGAAACTGGGCAGAGGGGCCAAGTGTGAACGAGCATGGGAAGGTCTTCAGAAAGAGCACCCTGGAAAGACGAATTATTAGACTCATTCTGAGTCTTATCAGCCTGAAATTATATCTTTGGACATGTATTTATGAATACAGTCTACCTTGTGTAGGTAAAATTTATACCTCAAAGGAGGCAATCATTTCAGTTTAACATTATCCAACCAAAAGTAATTGTACCTGTGCTTAACAAGAAAGGAATTTTCTTCTGGTTATCATTCCCTAAACAATATAACCACTATTTACATACTTTCTACTATAGTTGATAGTATGTATCATTTAGAAATGACTTGAAGTATATTAGTAGCTATGCATGCAAACCTCTGGTCTTTGGAACCACTCCTCCTAGTGTCTGAGGAACGTTTCATCCTGTCAGTGAACTACTGTGATTTTGGTGTGTGTATGTGTGTGTGTGTGTGGGTGTGTGTGTGTGTGTTTGCGTTTATAAGGTAGCTCTTGTCCGTGTCTTTTATTTAATGACTTTGTGCAATTCAGGCATGAAACTGATCCCGGTTCTAAGATGAACACTTTCTAGTAGTCACTACAGCTGCCAGCTGCCCTTCCACCAGCTCTCAATCCCCTGCTTATCCTTCAAGCAAGTCTGGCGGTGAAGGCTATATATAGTAGGAATAAGATACCTTGAATGTTTCGCTGCAGGTTAGAAAAAGCTTTTCCAGGGTACAGGCCTGTGACTAAAATGATCTTGGAGAAGGCTAAGACTTAGGCACCTAAAGTCTGTGTGATATGGATAAGCAAGAAAGAAGCCCTGAGAAATGGTGTGGGGCCTCAGATTTCCTGTAATAGCAGGTAAGGTTGTTAGGCCCCACAGTCCTTGCTTGAAACCTAAACAGGTACAGCAACTCACCCTCAGGATCAATCCATTACTGAATTAGAAATACGACTGAATTTAGCAACAAATTTGTGCCAACATTACTTCTAGCAGCAGTAGGTTTTCAGCGGCAGATTGGCACCGTGACAGAGTCCATAATTTTCACAGTATGTGTTTCATAATTTGTCATGCACACTCTGATTGCCTGGCATATTGGCAGAGTCCACAGTGCTCTCTAAATGTCACCAGGCGCATTTGAGGATTTGTCATGCACGGTCTGAGCAAGTGACACAACACAGCGGAGTGGCCAGGTTCAGAGCTGATTTTTTTTTTTTTTTCTGCTCTCCCTGGTAAGCGGATGCTCTCGAGCTCAGCCACCAGTGACGAGGGCCTAGTGGGGGATGCACAGCCCGTCTCTTGGAGCTGCTGATTTTTAATTCTATGTCAAGTGATCGTATGGACGCTGCCAGGGGAAAATACTATTACGCGGCAGGTGCGACACACTGTACACTGCATTTCTTGCCCGATAATATTCTTTTCAAATCCTCTCTTGTAGTACACTTAACAGGTTTTTTTTTTTCATGCAAGCACAAAAAGCATCTAAGAAATTAGGGGAAAGGAATAAGGGAGGAGTGTGTGTGAAGAGAGGGGAGAGAAAGATATGCTACAGGAAATTGTTCAGTAAAGAGATCAAAGACAAGATGCCAGTGCTGATCTGAACAGAAATGGAGAGTGGTGTTGGCATTCAAGAATCCTGACTTAAACATCCTAATACCTGATTCCTGGAGGAACAGCTCCTGAGTTTAGGCAAATCAACCATTCTTTCTTGGCCTCAATTAATTGAGTTGGTTGGATGGGAACACCTCTAAGGGAGCTTTCATGTCCATACATCCCATTGTTCTAAGGCCGGCGCCTGAGTTTATTAATATCGTTCTGTCGCCTGACTCCTTTGCCTGCAGTGATTGTGTGAGACTTTCCAGTGTTTAGTAAAAGCTTCAAGAGCTACATCTGCTGGAAGCCTTTCATTGTCAGGGATCCCAGCCATCGTCTTACCACTTTTAGTCACTGTCTTTTAGGAGACGAAAGGAAATTAGTCTTATTTTATGCACGTGGGTTCCCTGGACGCACCTGTTACCATGAAATCTGTTTGATGATAAATAACTCACATATGCTCAAGAGCATTGTCTTGACATGTGCAGGAGAAACCTGCAGACATATGTTAAAAAAAAACAAAACAGGATCTCTGGCTTCACTTCTGCTGGTGGATTGGTGAACCTAGAGAAGTGCTCTGAGCCAACAAAGACCGTTTAAGTGGGAAGAAAAACTAAGATTGGAAGCGTTCCCATTTTCAAAGATCTACCATCAAACTCACACCTGCCCAGTTTCCAAATACACACATGTAAAAGCACACACACACATGCACATGCTCACACTCACATGTACAAACATACCACAAACACCATTTATAACATATGCCTATTAGCCAAGCGGGAACATGTTAAGTAAAACTATATTCAACATGTGAGACATTACAAAATTACTATATGGAAAAAAATCCTGAAGATAAAAGTCATCTGTGTAAGATCTATAGCTTTACCAGAACATTGGCTTCATTCTGAAATACCTATTTATAATTAGCCCTTGTTAAACTGTTATTTATATGACTGGGACAAGGAAGACAAGCAGCACCCCTCTCTGAGGTTTAGGGAAAATACACTCTTTAGCTCCTAACACATTTGCATGAACAATTCACTGCTATTCACACACATTGCCGACTTCCTGCTCTTAACCCAGTGATCCCTGAACCCTCACATGCTCAGATCTCACCAGAGTCCACAAAATTAAGTGAAGATAGGAGTTGGTCCAAACTTGAGTGTGTGATAAAAATATAGCATGTTGGGAGTTGCCATGCGGCCCCAAGGTTAAAGTTATTAACCACCAGGACCTGAGTTTGTATAGCAAATACTCACTTGAAAGCCTAGTGTGGTGTCACACAGATTTGTATCTCAAGTGCTGTGGGTTGGTGTAGACAGAGAGACAGACAGATTCCTAAAGCCACATCCCAGCCAGTTTGCCTGAATGATACATATCAAATTCAGTGATGGAGCATGTCTCAAAAAATAAGATGAGAGACATTGACGAAGATGACAGATGTCAACCTTTGGCCTCTGCATGAACATATGCAGACTGACACACCTCTCAAACTCACAAGGGAACCTACATTTAAATACCACACACACGCAAATGCACAGACATGAACACACAAACTTTGATGTCTTCTGTTCCAGACAGTTTTGTATGAAGATCTATATTGGAGTCTATAACCTTTTGTTACATTTGAATATACAAAACTGATTTCTCTTGATCATCGTTCAATCTTGTTATTCTAATATATACTTATATTCCATTTTCCCAAATATCTTTTTCACATTATAGACCAAAGTAGAAAACCGTATGCCTTTCATAGAATTACAGTTGAATATATATACAGCTAGTGAACTTCTCATAAATGATACTGATCATAAGGCACTCAGGAAAATATTTTATCTCCGTTTTGTACAAACAACGAAGACCCATTCTCTGAGATCCAGGTGATACGTGCAGAAACACCTATGCAGTCTGTAGTTTTACATGGTTAGTCATACAGAACTGTCCATCCTGTGGACAAATGTCTATTTGTAAGCAAGCATCTTTGTAGTTATATCATAAAGATCATTTCACCCACTAAAGGAGATGTTTATCTTTAGTTGTTTAGTTGTTCTAAATACACACACACACACACACACACACACACACACACACACAGACTAAATGCCTTGCTCACTTTATGAAATTGAAGTTTTTACTTGACCCAAAGCATTCACTTTGTTTTTTCTATCATTTCCTCAATTCCTAGACATCTGAGCAGATAAAAAGAAAATCAGAAGATTAAAAAAAAATAAATAAACACATATCAGATGAAAACGAAGCAAAATATTCATTAATAAGTTATCAGCCTAATTAATTCTAAAGAGGATATGAGTGTGTAGCCCTTACTAACAAATTAAACAATGTTGGAGGCTTGGGTTTTTTGTTTTGTTTTTTAAACAATGATTGCAAAACCTCTGTATTGGTCTGTGTTTACCTGTGTTCTTCCAATTTCATCATCTGCAGTTTTTGTTTGTGTGTTTGTATATACAGTGCTGGGCATCTAGCTAAGGTCTTTCCTACGCCAGGCCAGCACTCTGCCACACTCCCAGCCCCCACAATTGTTTATTTATCTTCCTATAAGCACCGTATTCCCACGGATTTCACCTCGCCTATTTTCCTATAAGTCCTCAGTTAGAGTGGAGCTGTCTGGTGAGCAGAGCTTGTTTATTGGGGCTGGCTCCCCAAGCAAGAATATACCACATCATCTCTCTCATACTGGCTTTAACGATATGAAGTACTGATATTATTTTTTATTTTCATTCACTCATCTCTAAAACAGAAGACACAATTAAAAAAAATTGTCAGAGGCATGCTTTCAAATATTAGTAAGGGAATAAAAATAAAATGAAGTATGCTCTTCAAGGAATTAAATACTCCCTTTGTGGTAGGAAGTAAGAGGGCCAAATCTCCCAGCAGCAGTCAGGAAACCCCTTTTCCTCTGCCTCAGCTGACAGTCTGAATTGTAAAACAGCACTTAGCCTAGCAAGAGAGAGTTTCTTGAGTCTTCCTGTTATAATTTGTACCTAACTATCACACCATGCATTTGTTGTCACAATCAGAAAATAACAGTTCTTTTCTCAATCAAATTACTTGAGATGCCAAGAAAAGAGGGAGGGAGGGGGAGGGGGAGGGGGGAGAGGGAGACAGAGGCAGGCAGAGCTCTGAATTCGAGGCCAGCCTGGCCTACAGAGTGAGTTCCAGGACAGCTAGAGCTACACAGAGAAACCCTGTCTCAAACAAAAGAAAACAAAACAAAAACCAGAGAGAGAGAGAGAGAGAGAGAGAGAGAGAGAATAAACGAAATAAATCTGAAAGATTTGCTTCCTTTCGTTTGCTTTCCTTTACTTTGGAAATAAGAACAAGGTTCATGCTTATAGCCTTAAGAGGGAGACAAGAAATACACAAATAATCAACGTACCTCTCTGTGAATATGAATATTCAAATGCACAAATACATATAATATATGCATATATACAGATATATGCATTACTATAAATTGCTGTCATATGCATACATATTTTGTGTATGCTTCTGTTTGTATTCACCAGATAACAGGAAGCAATTAACAATTTTAAACAAGAAATAAAGAAAAGACATGCGTTTCCCCGCTCCCCAAAAAGCACATCCCATGTCATACATTGAAGGGAAAATCAAATATAGGGCCACAGCAGGGAAAGGAGCTGTCCTTTGGGCCTATGTGGCCTCCTCGCCTCCTTTCTAAAGCAGGGTGCATATTGGAGATCTGCTGAGAGCTCTTGTTCCCTTAGATTTCACCTTCACAGAATAGAATTTACTATGTTCTTCCTCACCAGTGAAGAGGCAATACACCTCAGTGCACTCAAATGCACTAACCTCTCTTTTTACTTTGTAGAACAATTTCCATGACAAACTAGGGAAGAAGAGTGAGACCAATAGGCAGCCACCCCTTTAGTAAGCATGCAATGGTTTTTGTTTGTTTTTTGTTTTTTGTTTTGATTTGTTTTGTTTTGTTTATATCCTCAATATAGCTGTCCCATCAAGTGGGAAAGCATGACAATGCCACACTCATTCAGTCTACACGTGAATATGTTATTATGTTCTCAACACAATCATAGTAGTCAAACGTTTACTAGGCCCGCTGCAATCACAGTAACAGCACACATAATATCGCTGTCTCCCAATATCAGAGGACAAAGGTCGGACGGGGATGGTTCCTGTCAAAGACCCTTAACTGGCTAGTTTTCTTTACCTCGTATTTAACATTGGAAAGATGATCCCGTCTTAATTCAAGTCACTCCCACCCATACTTCTGCCATCCACAATTCCAGTACAGATGGTGAAGGAGGCTCGCCCAGTCATTACTACACAGACGTTCACAGAGTCAATGGTTCAAACAGCTGCTTTCAGAGACAGCCAAATGCACTCTGGAAATCTCCCCCTTTTGCCCACAGATATCTTGAACTGAATCCAGAATTACACTCTCTTCTCCCAAACTACTGGTGTTATACGTTCCATTCCTAGGGGCTAAGACCAGCATCTACCAAGGTCACTACAAAACGTAGTTCAGTTAGTTGTTCACCTGGCTCTTTCGGTTGCTAGGATATATTTCTCCTGCCTCCCATGGCCAACTCAAAAGTCCCATCTCACCCCACAGTCACTTCAGCAACACAATTTGATCCTGATATTTACTCTCATCATCCTCCCCATGGAACCAGGATTACTTTCAATTAGAGAGCCACATGCTTGCAGGAAATTTGAGCCTTTCCTAGGCACAAGAAGCTTGGGTCATTATTTATCCAAGCCAGCACCGTATCCCAGGAACCTCCCGAGATGATAGAATCCATTTCCCACACGCGCTGATCCGTTGTGCAGCCACAGACTGTGCACGACTGCTGAGCCTTTGATGCACAGAATTTTTAATTGTATGTAATTTTAATTTAAGTTTCAAGTTACACGTGACTCGTGACAACATTATTAGATAGCATAGGTTCCAATCAGGGTGTTTCCTTATCACTCTCTAATAATTCATGCCGGAATTGACTTTTTGACAGCTATTTGGCTAGTTAGATACGAGACTGCCAGACTTCTAGAGAAGAGATCAAGAGTGAGTTCTTTCGTTGTTGTGTGAAGAAAAACTTAGAAGCCTTGTGGCCATCATGGGCAAGCCTCAGGGCAAGCACCTGTGCACTGAGGAGGTAGGGGTGGGGGCAGGGGAAAGTCATGTGTGTAGTTCAAATAATAATTAGTGTCTTCTAATATCATCTCAAATAAGCTCTTGGTGGGGAAGCATTATACTCTCCTCATAAACGCATCTGCATATCAACCTCTTCATTTTAAAATATCTCCCTTTGGCATTCCTTCCATATCTCTGGGTTAAAAATTATTCTCAGTAATGACATCTGCTTTTTGTGTCACCACATCATTTGCGTGTGCAAAGTCACCTGCTTTCTGATCTCAATTCCTTTGGCTGTACCTCTGAATATTCTTCCTTCACAAGCCTTCCAGACCCACAGGTAGGTCTCCAGTGGCTTTTGACGATCTGTCCCGAGCCAGTGATTAGCCTCTAGAGAGCAGACCAGTTTGATTTACCTTTGCTTGCTCATGGCTTAGCATTAAGATTATCCTTTTTCCTTCACTATGGTCTACTAATCTAGTCCCTTATATATGAAAAAGTATATAAATAAATGGGGCTGGAGAGATGGTTCAGTGATTAAATGTTCTTTGCGCTTTACGAACTCCATTTATTTACTGTGTTTATTTGTTGTTTGTTTTGTTTTTTGTTTTTTGTTTTTTTGTTTTTTTGGATTGGGGAGTTTGGGGGTCAAGGAAAAAGGCTGAAAACAGAACCACAGAACAAGACGGTTACAGTCTGGGGATCGTTTTCATCCTGCAGTCAAGGCCCATGGAACTTAGCTGACCCTAGACAGCAGCGTCACAGAGGACCAACTGCCGCCATGGAACTTGAGGAGAAATAAGTATATTTTATATGCCACTGCTGAGACAAAATTCTTGAGACTAGAGGCCTCTGGAATAAAGCTTATTCATACATGATAGCTATCAGCCAGAAAGCAAGGGGCCGTTTATGATTGTGGGATAAGCATCTCTTGTCTCCAGCAGCAAGACTGGATTTCAGATGGAGAAAACACCCTCCCTGCCTCCCTCATGTAAAATCCAGGCTCCTTTATGATGACAATCTGAGGAAAGAAGGCACAGTTTACTTACATCACGTGTATACTGGCTTCAGACACTCAGGGTGAGGCTACTTCTGTTGGGCACGGCTTTGGTTCTACAGTGTAGGGCCAAAAGGAGAAACAACTACAGCTCTGGATTGGAGTTTACAAACAGAGGTGGCGCCACCTAGAGGATTGATACAGAATTTCAGTTAGAGAATACATAATAAAGTTTTTTTTTTTTTCTTTTTTCCTTTATCTTGTAGTTTGGTACTAATTATGTTTCCTTCCGTTTTTGGATACTCCTGGGGATAAATATGGGACATCTCAGGAATTTTCTCTTACGACCACTAAGATTTTGGAGACGTTTGCTAATACAACAAAAGCGACATGTTCTAAGATTTTAACTTGCCAATCAAATTTTGGTAAGTCTCATGCTTCCTTCAGATCCATTGAATCATGAGTGCTACAGCATCCTAGCCTATGATGTAAACAAGTATAAGTGTGCATCAGGAAGCAGTGTAACGTTTAGGAAGGAGAACCAGAAAGGGTGAAATTACTACTGAGGAAGGACAGAATGCGTGCGTGCGCGCGCGCACACACACACTCTCGAGTACACGTAAACACACACACACACACACACACACACACACACACACACGAGTACACACAGGCACGCTCACACACAAGTCATCAAAGAGGGTATAACGCTAATTGTTTCCCAAGTTTTAACTTTGTCTTTTTTTTTTTTCTTTCTCTCTGTTTGTAAAATTGCAATCAACAGTGAAGATATAAAGCCCTAATGGATTCAGACCAGTCATTGCAACTGCATCGCGGTTCACTGACCCGAAGAGTTGGAAGATGAGGAGGGTGTTTGGGTGGCTATGTTATCTTAGCTGCATGGTGTTTTATTTGTGAATTCATTACTGTTAAGTGGGGTTTGATGTTTTTCTTTTTTCTCAAAATAAGGTTTCTTTGTGTAACAGCTTCCTCTGTTGACTCTGTAGACCAGGCTAGCCTCGAGATGAGCTTCCCTCTGCCTGGAGTGCTGGAATTAAAGGCATGGATCACCACTGTCTGGCACAATAAAATGATTTTTAAAGTTTTTACACATAATTTGAATTTGCAAGATTCTTTGCAAACAGGCCCAATAAAGACCTTTCTGCCCCTCCCCACTTTCCTGCTTTGACAGTATGGTGTCTGTGGGGATGGATTTGATTTATGAGTCTTTGGGACAATGTAAAGTCGTAGGTTCAACACAATTAAGACAACACAGTCAGCATATTCTTCAGTTGTATGCATTTTACTAATTCCCTGCAAGCGCCAGGCTTAGCACCTTCTGATGTCCTTTCATCCTTTCCCTGGCACAGGCGTGCACCCTTCAGATTGTGACATCAGTTATCTCCCTCCAAACCCTTCTGAGGTTCTTTCTCCATAATTGTGAGATTTATCATGGCAACGTTTTCTGTTTCCTTATCTTTCTTGACCACGGAGAAAAGCAAAATCTTTTAAGAGTTGACCAAGAGTTGAATGAAGCACTGTGGCATTTTAGTAAGGGACCCATCAAATACCCATGGAACGCAAAACTCCACAGAATTAGTCATCCGAAATAATAAATCGTCGTCCCCGCGCCAGCGTTTGCAGACTGCAGCCCTGACCACACACACACACACACACACACACTTCTCCTGTGGCTGCCAATCAAATACAGACATCCTTGTCCAGAACCCAGATGACTCAGCACAAAAAGAACTGCGACCTGTTACTACTGAGCATTTCATCGCAGAGAATGCCCCCCAAAAAGAGAGCTTAAAACGCAGCAAACCTTAGCCCACTGCTAACAGAAATGAGAGCCTCGGAAAGAGATGCCCAAGCGTCCTCTCACAATCTAGGAAACTGATCTACGCGCCCCCTGCTTAGACAACCAATGTTGTTTTTTTTTTCCTCCCCCTCTGTTTCCCTCAAAGTCACTTTCATCTTCCTTTATAAAACTTTCATGGAAAGCTATTGAATGACTTGAGGAACAAGTTCCCCAGCTATAAACAAATACACACAATGTGAATGCAAATCCCCTCTACTCGGTATGGGTCTTTGGGAGGCCATTGCCCCTGGGCAGTTCTGTCCTGCTGGGGTGGAGCCCGCCGTGTGGATGTTTGATTTGCTTTGAAGTCTGACAAGCCACCTTGAAAATGTTTTCCAGAGACCATTGCCCGAGTCTCCGAATTAGTCATTAATACGGTTGGGACAAACTGAAGTGCATATGAACAGCGTTAAACACACACTCCTTTGTTGTGGTTATTATGGTCATTTAAATGAAAGAATCTGAACAGCAGGGGCCTGTTGGGCTGGCTATCTTAATGATTCTTTTGAGAAACTCAGATGAGATTTAAAAGAAGCTAGATCTGAAACACAATCCTAAGGGTACCTTAAATTATGACCTTGACTGATTTTGCAACCTAAGGCTAGTGACAAAACCTCCCCTGCTCTGTAAGGGGGCTATAAAATTTTAATGAGATGCTAGCCCATGGAAAGTCTCAGAAATTAACTCTTGCCTAAATTTTGCATGTTTTCTTTCCCTTGTAGTCAGGAATTAATCTAATGTCCAGTTCTCAACTCCTCCTGCTGAGTTGAACACACACACATACCTACCTCAAAAGTCACATCCTGTTTTTCTTCATTGAAAAACTACTGCAATTATAAATGTTAGCTATGAAGCAACAGTGCACATGGAAATTAAGTGCTTCTATCTACACTGCAATTTTCCAGCCCCACTCCTCCCTCCCTCCCTCCTACCAGCCTCTTCTTCTCTCATTTGTCTTTATCTCTGTCTCTCATCGGTTCTCCCTCCTCTCCCAACCCCCTCCCATCCTTCCTCTTACTTTTCTCTTTCTCTTGTGCTCAGGCCAATGCTTACACTTGAGTCCAGGTAGGTGTGCTAGTGTGTGCATGAGCCAGTAAAAACCACAAAGTCCACCTTCTACCTTGTTTTGTTCTTTTTTGTTTTTATATTTTTGTGGGGTTTGTTGTTTTTGCTTTTGAGACAGTGTCTTATTCTGAACTAATTGTCTAGACAAGCTGGTCAGCTCCTCTGAGCATTCTCTTCCCTCTTCACCACACTTACAACCAAGAGCTGCCACGCCCAGTCCTTCCTTGGGTGATGGGTTTCTGAAATCAAGTCCATTGAGCCATCTTCCCAGCTACTTCCATGGGTCTGATGGGAACAGAGCTAACAATGCCTACAGATGCTGAACTCTGCCTGGCAAGTTCCTTTAACAAACGGATGACCCAATGACCTGCAGCATTGACATGTCCGAGCATTGTGTCTTATTGTAGATCCACTGAACCAGAATGTGCAGTTTAGGATGCACCCAGGAAATTTGGGGGGCATATCAATTCAAGAAACATCGCTTAGTTCATTTCCATCTCTGATTCTGCAGAGCACGATGGAACTGTTTATTAATCACACATATTATCAAACTTTGATAATTATCGGGGGAAAAATAGAGGTAAAAAACAAGCCATTTCGGTAGCCACTGTGCCTTTCTTGCGATCCTACACCGCTCCCCGAGTTTGCCAAAAGATGAAGTGGAGGAGCAGCCTGCATACTCCTGGAAAAAGAGTTCCAGGACATGAAGCCTGAGTTGCTAGAAGTAAATTCTGCCCACCAATGTAGGGCTGAAGGAGATTGCCCTTGGGTGTGAATTTCAGTCATTTCCAAGTCCTTTCAGAAGCAAATCATTTTACCCCTTATGCAAATCAACCTCCAGATGTTACAGGGTATTATAAATCATGCACTGCTCATTCCCAAATGGCAGTTCTCTAGGACTCCAATGGTTTCACCTTTCAAACATCACGCGGAACTTGTGTCTTCGCTTTTTTTCAATATTCTAAGAAAAAATGAAGACGCAAATAACGTGAAGTGAATCTTCAGATATAACTGATATTTCTGTGGACATGCACTTAGGTAGCATGCATAAGGGCAATAACAAAATCATACAACTTTTATGTGACCTATTACGAGTGCCTCACCATGGTATTTTCTTAATTATGAATAAAAACCAAAATGTTCATTTTATAGACCTCGTCCTCCTTCTTCAACAGTGTTCAGCTTTGTAGCCCAAACTGGCCTCCAATTCTCGATCTTCCTGCCTTGGGCTCTCTCACATGGATTCCAAGTGTTGGCAACCATGCTGGCTTATGCTGCTTTCTTTATTTTCAAAGCCTAAAATAATCACGTGGAGGGTTTGAGGGAAGAAAGAGAGAGAGAGAGAGAGAGGGAGAGAGAGAGAGAGAGAGAAGAAAGAAACTTTAGAGTGTACATTAGAGTATGCATACATTAAAGGGGAAAGTTTCAACCTATTTCATGAGTTTCAAATCCATCACCTTTAACATTACAAAGGTAATTCTGTGTACCATTCAATATCAAATTAACAGGAAGATGAGTCAGAAAAGAACAGAATTAAACCTATCATTTGGAGTGAACGGTGTTAAGTTAGGACTCGGATATCAAGATGTCAGTCACAGAGTGGATATCTGGCACAAACCTTTCTTTTTCTCTCAGTTCTCTTAGCTGGAAATCGGGAATGGAGAACCTCAGTGATTCTTGCTGGTTGCACAGGGCCACCTTCCTTTTGTCCTTAACTGGCCTTTCTCCTGCATTTGGATGTATCTTGCATCTCTTCTTTTTCTTATACAGACACAGACAGTCTAAGATTCTCTTCTACCCTTCTGAATTTGTGTACCCATAGGTGCATTCTTAAAGATGATGTCAATTGCCAGTCGTCACATGAAGTGTTAAGCCTTTCAAGGTAAGAGCTAAGCAGTACGCAGTTTAGACCTAGAAAGTCTTCCGAAGGTTCACACATTGAAAGTTTGGCCACAGGACCACTCTAAGGTAATGCTTTGGAGCATGGTTGAATTCCGAGGACTCTGATCTTATCAGTGAGTCAGTACTTGTGGAAGTTCACAGTTGAGTGAGTCAGTTAGACACTGTAGAATCTAGAGCCTTACTCCGAGGAGGTAGGTCACTGGGAGGAGCAGATGCAAATCCTTAACTCCATCCTGTTCCCATCTGCTTCTGTTGTCTCTGTTTGTATGTCTCTTTGTGCTGGTGTCCGTGTCCCTGTCCATGTTCATGTGTCTGTGTGTGTGTGTGTGTGTGTGTGTGTGTGTGTGCATCTGTCTGTCTGTCTGTCTGTCTGTATTCCATGAGGTGAGCAGCTTTCCTCTATCATGTCCCACTGTCCTGGAGTATTTCTTCACTGACCCCAAAACAAAGCCAATTGACCAAGGATTATATATTTCTGGATCTATGAATCTTTATGTTGTTTTTCTTGGGGATTCTTGTCACAATGGATGAATTCAGAAGAATGCAATGCTCTCTCCTTTCCACTTTTAATAATGGGAGGGGGGGTTGTAGTCTGCATTTTTTTGCTCCCCTTGTAGGAAATAGTTATGATTGATTCATCTACCAGCAAAAGGAAATGCCTACAGAGGAAATAATATTTATATTTATAGTATTTATCTCAACAGTTTCTTGCCACAAACCCAATACTGATAAGAAGCCAATTGATTGACAGGCCTTTCCTGAATAATTCATTGTATAATCATTAATGACTCTTCTTACAAGCTTTCAAAAAAAAAAAAAAAGGAAATGAGAACAAAAGGAAAGAAGGAATGAGCTTTCATTGAATGCAATTAAATGATATATTTATATTCTTAAAAGTTTTAAATCACCTTTTAGATTATACAATTTAGAAAACCAAGAAAATTTCCCCTGATTTATACATGGTGGCTCCCAGATTGTTACAATGGCTGCAGCATGCCAGGAAATCCACACGAATACAGCAAAGTCCAGTGAAAGGTATTACAAGCTCTGGTAAGTGCCCAGCCTCTTGCAGCGAGCTGGACGGCTGAGCCACTGTTAGGATGGCCATTTAATAATACTTTGTTACCTACCTTGCTTCACTCCCCAGCACAGCACATTCCTGTGCAGTAACAGTGATCATTTGAAACAGATGCTGTCTTAGAAAGCTCTGAAAGGTTGTGCTGGGTGGAGGAAAGAAAAGCAGGTGTTTCTGCTATGGCAACTGGAATTGTATCAGAAAAGCTCTCTATTGTGTCTCAGAGGCCCAGCATCCAAAGAGAAACACTGTGTATGTTACATAGGCTGAGTGCAGAGACTTCATCTTTCAAACTCTCAGTGTAGAGCTTGAATCTAAGGCGTTGTCTATGAAGTACTGCACCAAGGACATATGTCACTCCTTGATTCATACAACAATCGTATACTAAATAATAATACTGAAGTCTCAGGACATTCTGGGATTCCTGTGGTGTGTCTTGTGTCATTGTGTCCCCAGCAATGAACTAGAGCATCTGTGCAGCTCAAGAACCTGGTCTAAGTTCCAGAGCCTTTTTTTTTTTTTTTTTTTTTTTAAATCTCTAAAGACTAACCCTAACCCTGAGTTCTCTGAAGGGGTGAGTCTTTCCTTAGCTGCCGTGCGAGATTTGCTTTCTTTGCTGGAGGGGTTCTCTCTGATCCTCTGGGTGATCTGAGACAGACAAGTGATACCCTTTTGGATTGTTGGGTCTCAGGACTTAGTTTCTGTATAGCTCAAAACCATGTATACCTTCTGTCTGTCTCTTTGCCCTTATTGAAACTCTTGTGGCTCAGTAAATTAGTATCTACCACCTTGGAAAATTAGAAGACCTTACTGTGGGGTTTGACCTTATCCACTTTGTCTTGTTGGTTTCTCAGTTGTGAGTGTGGATAGTTTCACTAGAGCAAGGTCTTTGAGGCCTCCTTTCTCTCTCTCTGTCTCTCTCTCTCTCTCTGTGTCTCTATCTGTGTGTGTGTATCTCTCTGTCTCTCTCTCTCTCTGTGTCTTCCTGTCTGTATCTATCTCTGTGTCTCTGTCTCTCTCTCTCTCTAATGAATTCAAGCTGTCAAAGAAGTGTTTTTGAAACACTGGCAGGGGACAAGTGTTTTAAAGTAAAGTGCATTGAAAACGACAAAGCTTTTCGGGGAAGAAGGAAACTAGGAGCTCGTGGACAGTCTTCCCTTCAAAGTCTTCCCTCTGCTTGATCACTCAGAGAGATGGCTTTGTGTTCCAAGAAAACAGCATGCATATCTGAAATTATAATGAAGCAATAAATATATGATGTTGTGGATAGGAAAGCAGAACATGAGATTTTGCAATATGCAAACTGTATGAGACCTGTAGAGGAAAGAGATCATTTATTTGTATTGATTTTTTTTTCTTTTAAAACAGAATAGCCCGGAGGGTGATATATTTGTTTCTGTAAATAATGCAACAAAATGAATTTAGTTTTCCTGGAGCTCAACAAATTGGGGAAAAACAAAATCGCTGTCCTTTTATTTTTTTAATAACTGCTAAATAATAAATATATGTAACAAAACCTTCAAAACATATATGGCAAAGCTTAGATTTTTTTATTAGATTCTATCAATTAAATCCATATGTTACTGGAAGATGGCTTTACTTTAGTTTTACAATCCAGGCTCTCTTGTATATATTATAAACATACTCATGTAAGATATATATCAGTAGCACTATAAGAGATTATTATGCATATTGGATAGTCAATGTTTGGTTCCCAAATGAGTAATGTTAGGCAAAATCAAAAACATACTTTTAGAGTCTCAAAACAAAGGGGATTCATGCTGGAGACATGTGTAGTTGTGTGCAGAATAAGATGTGAACATTATTTTTTTAAGTCATCAGAATTGAGCCTTTAACCAAAAATGTGTAACAGATTATTAAGAACTTGTTCTTGGAGAGACAGCTCAACAGGAAAGCTCTCAAATGCACAGATGTAAAGACCTGGATTCTGTTTCCAGCACCCAAGGACAAAGTTGGGTGTGGAGACAGCTGCTCTGCAGAGCCCTGGGGCCAGCCATCCTAGCAGAATCAGTGAGTCCCAGGTCCCACCGACAGCAAGAAATTAGGTAAAGGGGGTCCAGAAAGACCATACTAGTCAGAGGTCAACACACACACCACAAGAGAGAGACAGAGAGGAGGGAGAGAGACAGAAACAAAAATAGACAGAGACAAAGACAGAGAGACATACACACATAAAAAGAGACAGGGAATCAAGAAAGTCAAGAGAGTCAGAGGGAGAAAGGTTGGGGATGGAGGAAGAGAGAGAATTGTCTTCCCTAGAATAGAAATTCAGTGTGTGAAATGGCAAGTAAGTGGCTTCATGAAAGAAATGACATTAATTACAGGAACAGATATAATATAAAGGCACAGCACAAGGAAGAACGAGAAGATACAAATAATCACAGCAAACAAATTGCATTCGCTTCCTGTTGCGGCCATAATGAATTACCACCAGCAAGGTCCTTAAAACAAAACAAACTTTGTTAAAAATTGAGTGGACCAGAAGACACGAGTGGGTTTTACTGAGCTGGCAGCCACACTGCATTTCTCCTGGGGATGCTAGAGGAGAATCTCCTTATTGCCTTTCTCACTTTAGACACCTCCCATATCCTTGGCACATTGCCTTCCATCTTCAAAGCCATCAATAGCTCAAGAGCTATAATAGAAAAAGGTAAAAGGTACATGATACCTCCTTGTTGGGAGGACTCTCAAAGATCATCTGATCCGAACACGGAAATTGTATTTCTAGAGAAAGGGAAAGGGGGTCCTGAGGGATGTAGTTACATCTATCTTCTCCATATGTTTGTTTTCTGTTCTTCCCACAGAAATATCATCATCCTGAAAGGGCTGGCCCATAATAGGTATGCAGTAGGTGTTTGAGAATGAATGGCAATTTAAAGACCAACCTTTCTCTGTGGACCATAGAAGGTGTAGAATGTGACTAACTCTCTCCAACTGCTCCACCCCATCACAGGTGCAGAGGACAGTGAAGATGGGTCATCTCAGCCTAATGGGCTACTATAATAAAATAACATGGAGGAGACAACTCATAACTCTAGAGGTTGAAAAATCCAAGTTCGAAGCAAATCCCATGTCTGCTAAGGGACTTTTTTTCTGCCACTTAGGGCCTTCTGGCTTTCTCCACATTTGGAAAAGACTAGGTAGAGGAGTCTTTTTGTACAGGTCTCTCAGTCCTTTCTCAGAAGGAGCTAAGCTAAACTCCACCCCTAGGATCAAACCACTTTGTAAAGCCCTTCCTTCATCATGCAATTACACTGGAGGTTAAGATTTCAAGATACGAAATGAGACTAATACAGCATCAGACCATAGGCCCAAAGAGGCTGAACCAAGAGTTCACTCAAGAGGAAAATAACTTTGATTCTTGATGATTGTCTCCCAAATTTGTAACCTACTGAAGTGGTGGTTTTATGGTTTGAGGTCTTTGGGAAGTAGTTAAGTCATTGGTTAGATTAGTGATTATCTTATTCAGGATCCGCTAGAGAAATAAATCCAACTGAATGAACATATGTCAAAAGAGCGATTATTAGGTTGGTTTATATGATATGGTCTGAGCAGTGTGACAAAAGTTGTCTTCGTACTGGACAGGCTGAGACTCTAGTAACTGCTTAGTTCGTGAACCTGGATGTTTCAATAGACCAAAGCAAGGGCTTGGGTGTCTACAGGAGTTGTAGAGAAACACATCTCTTCAGTCTCATTTTAAAGCCGAAGAAGCAGGGTTCTGGTATCATTAAAGGAATGTGGCAGCAGCCACACCAGCAACAGAGAAAATGGATTTGCCAGTAGGGCATATGAACTTGCCAGCAGGGTGGGTGAATTTGCCAACGAGGCACAAAGACAAATAAACTAGGTTTTTGCCTTCAGACATACTTTCTGGTCTGCCACTGGAAGGTGCTAACCATGTGAAGAGTGAGCCTTCTCATTTCACATAAACAAGTCAAGAGAATACCTTACAAGATGACACAGTAGCTTTTCAATTTCAAATCCAGTCCAGCTGACAGCTACGACTGTCATCATACTCTTACGAAAGAGGCCTGGGAAAGTGTCTCCACCCTTTGGCATGGAAGGCACATGGAAGATGCCTTCTATAAGAATCAGGTTTTCCCAAATGCCAAACCTCATATCACCTTGATACAGTACTTGCCAGCCTCCAGAGCTGAAAGACAATGCATTCCCGATGTTTAGAAGAACAGTTCAAGGTTCAGATGCTAGAACTAAGCTTGTCTGAAGACAGCTATTGGCCCCACAATCAGATCAAATGTAGCAGTAAATTCCTCTCCATTTCTCTTTGCCCTATCACTGTTTTACATCCCATAGCAGGAAGTGCCCCTAATACACAAACTCTCACTCGGCCAATTCCCTTCCTCCTTTCCAAAACTTGCTCCAGTTTTTTTGTTTCACTGTATCAGCAATATCTACATCTTGTTACTTAGAAACAAATCCAGATCCCCCCCCCCCCCCACGACCCTTTTAAAACACATTGAGACTTTAACCAACACCAAATGTAAGACAAGAGAAAGGTAGAGGTCATCTACGCCATGTCCCTTCATCCTCATAGACTTGGTTAAGTGCCCTGAACAAGTAGGAATGCATTCATTTGCATGGCCGCTACCGTAATATATAATGGTGATTTAAAGTGAGACAGAGAGAAACCTGGAGAAACTCCAAGTTCACATTTTAGAAAGGGGATTGCTTGGAATTAAATTCCCCCAAGCCTAAGTGGATATTGGACTTCAATTATGCTTCTTCATGAAATGCCCCGAATGTCCTCGAACCTCATTAATCAGTCCTAGTTGTGGCAATGCAATAATAATAAAATAATAATAATAATACACAAAAATTAAACAGAAACCTGTGAGATGAAATGCTTTTCTTGATAAGAGTATGGAGCGAAGTTTCTACTTTCTAAATTCCCCTGTAAATATGTCAGCACTTCTCCTGCAAGTCTCTCTCTTTTTTTTTTTTTTTTTTAAATCCCCAAGCACCAAGGTCGATAAAAGATTTGGAAGAAATGAATATGCTGGATATATCCAAAGATATACTGTGTGCATCTGAACAAAAGACGTGTAGTGCACTGTTTTATTGAACTCTTATTTCATTTCAAGAGCGGAGAGGAAAAGGGGGCCCACTGCAGATCCATCAGCTCCGTGGGCTTTAATATTTACTTTAGTCATAAAGAGCCTGTGACATGATGAGGGCTCACTACCGTTGGAGCAACTCAGGTTGTCAGTTCTAGAAAATGAAATTTTTATTTATGGAAGTTGTAAGCTCTAGAAATGATATGTATGATTTTCTGCTCCTTCTGATTTATAGATTTAATGAATTAGTCGTCACCAAGTTGCAGCTTTGTGCGCTCTCTCTCTCTCTCTCTCTCTCTCTTTAGAAACCAGGAATTTTTAAATGTCTGGGTGGAGGTTTTGTTTTGTATTGTTTTGTTTTTTAAGGAGACAAGAAAAAATGATTTAAATTCTTAAACTTTCTTGAGAAAAAAAAAATGAACAAATCTCTGAAGTTATAGATTTACCTGGAATTGTCACTGAGATGCTGTGGTACCCAGCAGAAGAACACTAGTCATGAGTCCTTTTCACACATGCACCATAAGGGCATCCACTTCGTAAAAGTAACAGACTTGCACCCCGTGTGTGAGTCCCGAGAGTTCAGGGCAGTGTTCCTAGGTTACATTCCTTGACTCCAAGGCTTTGAACAGACAGTTTGGATTTTAAATGATCACATGTTTAAATAAGAACAAGAAGCAACGTGCTGCGTTCTTACTTTGAAGTTGTTCTTAGGAATGAACCCTGGTTCAGCATTTTATGGGTACAAAACTAACATCTAAAGCCACTTTATTGACTAAAACACGTGGGAAGACTCCTGAGAGAAGCATACTTCTCCTTGTTCAGGTTGTTAATTTAACAAAAGCAGCCCTGGGTTTCCTTATGCAGTACTTCTCAGTGATGAAACTTGTGAATAATATAGCTCTCCTTTTCAGTTAACTTCTTAACCAGAAAAGTAGGGAAAGGAGCTCGGATGTGCTAGATCATGTTAGAAATATTGGAAATTCAGCTCTTTGAAGGTGAACCAGGTATTTTTTTTTCAATGAGTTCATTGATTAGAGAAGGGCGAAAAACATTAACTGGATAGAAAACAAAACAGTGCACGTGGTGATACATATAAAGTAAAGCATCCGGGAAACAGAGCAGAGGACAGTTGTTTAAGGGATGGGGATAGCACCAACAGATGAGCATTTAAGAAAAAGTTCTTCTCCTACATACACAGCTAGAGATACGAGCCAGAGCTTCATATGTAGCAGAAGATGGCCTAGTCGGCCATCATTGGGAAGAGAGGCCCCTTGGTCTTGCAAACTTTATATGCCCCAATACAGGGGAACGCCAGGACCAACCAGTGGAAGTGGGTGGGGAGGGGAGCAGGGCAGAGGGAGGGTATAGGGAACTTTCGGGATAACATTTGAAATGTATATAAAGAAAATATCTAATAAAAAAAATTCTCTCAGGGAAGCTGATGTGCTGGTTTATTCATAAGGAATATGTGTGATGACGGAAAGATACCATGCTAGATGGGACATTTGCAGAGTTTCCGAAGTGGGACAAAGGTTGACAAACAGCCACACTGTAAGACTAGTTTAGATGTTCAGTAAAGAAGAGAGACATGATGAAAAAAAATTGAAGGGATAAACTGGAGTCAGAGGGCACTAGGCGTTGTAAGTCGTGATAGTACATCTGGGTTTTAGTCTAAGAGGAGGTACAAATAAAGTAATAACCTATAAAGAAAATGAAAGCAAAACAATATCAAGTAGAAGAATGCTACCAGCTTCTTGATTTGTAAGTCACTTTGAGCATCTCACAATAGAACACACTTAAGACTATTTATTGAACTGTACACTTAACAATGACTAAGATTTATTCTCACTTCCTTCTGTCATTGTGCAAAACAAGATGTTCTGAAGCCACTTTGGGGAAGAAGGGGTTAATTTGGTGTTAGAGGATTAAAGTCTGTCATTGAGGGAAGTCATGGCAGGGACTCAAAAAGAAACCGTGGAGGATTGCTGTTTGCTGACTTGCTTGCTCTTATTTAGGTAATAACATATGCAGGAGAGGACTATCTATCCTCACAGGGATTGGTGTAGCCCTCAGTGGGCATCACTTAACAATCAGGACAACCTATCATAGACATACTTACAGGCTGTTCTGGTCTGAGTGGTTCCTCATCTGATGCTGCTCTCTCAGGCTGTGTCAAGTTGACAGTTAAAATTAACTGGGACAGGATTATATATAATTACACACAATTTAATTACACATAATATTAACTACGCATGAATTTTCTTTTATTCAGAAATTCAACCTAAACACAGAAAACACTGGACCTTAAAGAAAAAAAAAGAGGCCTCATCTTTTATGGAGAGAGACAATGGAAAGTATATCTAGAAGCAGAGTGTGTTGGTTTGAATATGCTCGGACCCAGGGAGTGACACTATTAGGAGGCAGGTCCTTGTTGGAATAGGTGAGGCTTTGTTGGAGTAAGTGAGTCACAGTGGGGATTGGTTCTGAGACTCCTCCTGGCTGCCTTCAGATCAAGATGTAGAACTCTCAGCTCCTTCTGCAGCACCATGTCTGCCTGCACACTGCCATGCTTCCTGCTATGGTGACAATGGACCTGAACCACTGAAACTGTAAGTCAGCCCCAATGAAATGTTGTCCTTTATAAGAGTTGCCTTGGTCATGGAGTCTCCTCACAGCAATGGAAACCTAAGACTTTGGGTGACTCACCATTCCAATAATGAAAGATATTATGTTGCTTTTTGGTTGGAATGGTGACAGTAGAAATGCACAGAGGTAGATATCATATTGAAGAAAAATAATCAAAATAATCAATGGTAAGTAGACTGATAACGAAAAGGAAGGGATCAAAGTCAAATGCCATTCAAAATATCATTGTCACAAAAGATAAAAAATGATGCAGGATGAGGGTACTGTCATAGATCAAAAAACAAGAGTAAAGAGACTTGACAAGAAGAAGCAAGCTTAATTGGATCCTAGATCAAAAGGAAATGAGTGGGATTTCCAGCCATGCCAAGAAGTTGGCAGACCCTTTGCACCAAAAGCTTTATAGAAAACTTGATTCACTTGTCATAACAACTATTTCAGGGATCTGAGAATGAGACCAAAACAAACAATTAATTCAGACAATCAGTTTCTGAAAAATTGGTAAGCTCTGGGAGAGAAACGTGCTAGGTTGTGACTTTCCTGCCTGGTGATGCTCTAATGGATGTTTCTCAAAACTGGGCAGGGCTGAATTCATTTGAATTAGAGAGAAAATTTCACTACACAGTCTTTGTCTATAAAAGGAAAATGTTCTAGAAAAATATGGGTTAAAACAAAATATAACAGCCACACAAACTGGGGTTTTGGGACTTGGTTAGGGTCAGTAGAATACTAGTACTCAGAAATGTATGGAGGCAGTACAAAATATGAAAGCATTCATCTTAGTTAGCATTTTACTGCTGTGAACAGATAACATGACCAAGGAAACTCTTGCAAGGACAACATTTAATTTGGGGCTGGCTTACAGGTTCAGAGGTTCAGTCCATTATCATCAAGGCGGGAGCAAGGCAGCATCCAGGTAGGCATGGTGCAGGAGGAGCTGAGAGTTGTATATCTTCATCTGAATGCTTCTAGGAGAAGACTGACTTCCAGACAGCTAGGACTAGGGTATTAAAGAACATGCTCACAGTGACACAGCTACTCCAACAAGGCCACACCTCCTAACAGTGCCACTCCCTAGGCTGAGCATATACAAACCGTCACAGCGTTATAGAATATCTATGTGTAATTCTTGACTGGCAGTACTGTTGTATACGGGGGAAGGAGACCTGCGTGGCTTGATTCTTCACATAGTGCTAGCTAACTCAGAGTCCGCTTGTGTGTATATGAAAGGTATAAAGAGGCAGAGAAATAAGCTCTGCCTCGAATACAAGGCTTCATTCTCAGAAGATGTCTGCTCACTGTTTGAGCTGCATCTGTGGTGAGGCATCTAACTGTAAGACATGCTTATTCTGAGCTGCTCCCCTAAGAGTCCAGGCTAAAAACTGAAATGAAGGATATGGCTATTACTAGGCAGATAATATTGGTTCGTGCCAACTGGAGGAGGGTGTGATCTGCAGGTTCACTCCTGGCAACTTCATACAATAGTACGAGAAAAACAATCTGACTGGCATCCTGAAGAATAGTAGACCCAGAATCTACAGTCATCAGGATATAGTCAATAAAATGTTACCTTTAAACCAGGTTTGGTAGAACACACCTGTAATTCCAGTATTGGGACACTAAAGTAAGGATCATATTTCTTTCTTTCTTTTTTCTTTTCTTTTCTTTTTTTTTTTTTTCTTTTAAGACAGGGTTTCTCTGTATAACCCTGGCTGTCCTGGAACTCACTCTGTAGACCAGACTGGCCTCAAACTCAGAAATCTGCCTGCCTCTGCCTCCCAAGTGCTGGGATTAAAGGCGTGTACCACCACGCCCAGCTGAGGATCATATTTCAAGGGTAGTATGGCCCATATAATAATTCCTCTTGGTCTAAACAGCAGGCCCCTATAAACAAATTTCATTTTTTCCAACAAAATTCACAAAACATGCAGAGAAATAGGAGAGCACAAACAATACTAGATGGATTTTTTTTTTAAATCAGTAAAAATACTGAGTAAGTCAGGGTATTAGATTTAGTGGACACAAGTTTCCAAGAAGTTAAGTAAACAAGAATAAGGAAAGGAAATTGCAATTAAGAATTAGGAGAAAATATAATAAATTTGATTGACCAAGTAAAGGATCCCAACTGAAAAAGAAGAAATAAAATACAAGCAACAAATAAAAATGCTGAGTCAGCCAGTTTAGTCTCCATAAAGCATACAGACAGCCACGGCTACACAGACCTTGCCTCAAAACAAACAATGTCAAGCAACAAACAAAGCGAAAAAGAACATGTATTGAGGAATATAGAAATATCAACACTCCAACTTTATGATATTATTCAATAACCTTCATGTTGATTTGAAATTTTACAAACTTAAAAAACCAGAAGACATGGACCAATCCCCTTTTTCATGGGAAAAGGTCATGCCTATACAAGCTTAGAAACCCTAGTTCAATCCCAGAGCTCACAAATGGTGGAAGGAGAGATCATATTTCAAAAAGGTCCCTGACCTCACGGAAGCACAGCACTATGTGTGCTCATATACACACACCATACACAAACATACACACATAATAGTTATAAATAATTTTTAAAAGCATGAATGGCAGAGGACTCCTTCCCAGAGTTGGTTGACTGGTACGTATAATGATGAAAGAAGGTCGCTTGGTTGACCTGGCTGTGGAATCCCTTTAAAAACCACAGGGACAAGCCTAACAGGAGGGATCTCAAATTCTTCAAAGCTAAGCTTTAATTCTTTGGAGAATGCTTAACCAGAGGGTACTGTTGAACAGAGTGGGCACAGCAAACTGTGCCAAGAGCCACTGACTGCACAAGACAAAGACAGACGAGTGTCTGCTGCCTTTGACAACCTGAAGATGGTTTCTGACACTAATTAGAAGCCTTTCTGTGAAATGACAGGAGGCAGCAAGGGGGCCGAATGAGTGAGTGAGGAGAAGGGAGAGTCTGGTCTTACACAACCTCCCAGAGCAAAAGTACTCTGCAAGAGAACCTGCAACGTAGGTGAGAGCAGAAGGAAGATTTGAGGAAAGGAGACACCCAAAACAATGTGCTTATATGTGCTGGCTTTTAATATAGTATATTAAAAGGTGGAGGATTCTGGGAAAATAAACAAAGAGATCAAGAAAGGAGAAAGGGAAAGAAAAGGCAAGAGAGATGGCTACACAGCAGGAGGAGGTGACTTGAACTCAACTCTGCCTTGGTCTTCCAGGGAGAAGTCTATCTTACTCAACCTACACTTAAAAAGAATTGCTAAATAAAGTCTCCAGGAGAATGGATGAAAATATGCAGCTGTGGGAGGGGGAAGGGGTAGGGGGAGGAGGGACCTCTAGAAAGTTCCAGAAACCTCAGACGTGAGAGGCTCCCAGGACTCAATCGAGAGGACCTTAGCCAAAACGCCCAACAGTAGGACATAGAACCTGAAAAGACCACCTCCAGTAAATAGGCAGGGCTCCCAGTGGAGAGAAGGGGCCATTCACCCATCCTCAAAGTTTTTAGCCCAGAATTGTTCCTGGTTAAAGGAAATGAGGGGACAAAAATGGAACAAAGACTGAAGAAAAGACCATCCAGGGACTGGACCAACTTGGGATCTGTCCCATGCCCCCACGCCAAACCCTGACAGTATTACTGATGCCATGTTATGCTTGCAGACAGCAGCCTAGCATGGCTGTCCTCTGAGAGGCTCTACCAGCAGCTAAGACAGATGCAGATCCTTAGAGCCCAAATCCTAAACAGGCCCAGCTCATTATAAATACTCACCTCCACACTTCCTCCCTTGGCTTTCTTCAGCCACATACTTTTTTTTTTTTTTTTTTGAGATGAAAAATAAAGTTTAATAAAAAAGAAATTACGAGGTGATGAATCAGGCACAATGGTAAAACTAGTTATAATTTCTAAACGAATACAGAATTTCTATTAAAGGTTTAGACACCGCAGGTTTCATTTACTGACCTTTTTAGCAGGGGTAGGGGGAGTGCAAATCAATATAAAACAAACTTTTACTAAAGCAGCCTACTCTTAAGGGCTGCCCTCCCTCTGCACAGAGCTGAGAAATTGAACCCAGGGTCTGGTTCATGAAACACGTGTGCTTCACCACTGAGCTACACCACCAGCCTACATAGTCTTACATTAGAAGACATTATGTTTTCATAAAACACTCTGCAGCGTTTAAGAGCTACAGAACTATCTTCAGGAAGGAAGGCCTCCTTGGGTCATTTCCCAGCCCACACTGGCAGGTACTCATGTTCTGCTTCTAACGGATTTGTTTTGGTGTTTAACTCTGTAAAACCACTGTCGTTCTATAATCAAGCTCTAAATTTCCTTGTAAAGATAATTTAGCAGCCCACTCCACAACTGGCATTCTTCTTTCTGTCAATAGCTGGCATATAGTCCCACTCTCCATGCAGGTATGATTAATGCCAAGTGTATTTGTTCCTGGTAAACCTTGACAGTTTTCTCTGGAAGAACGACTTTTGTCGAGTAGCCAAAATCTCCTGTGTAAAAACACAGGTGTGTGTTAGCAGCTATTATTATGAATTGGAACACCTGTGAAGAGGTCGGCTTTCCAGCTTTTGCTTCAAATCCAGATGCAACTCAGTGTCTTCACCCACCCACTAACTAAGGCCAGTAAACACCGCTTGAAAGGGTGAGCCAATATTGTCAGCTGCTTTGAAGATTCCTCCAATTTAGCTTTTAGAGAAGAACTTTCAGAACCTGAGAAAATATTTTTTCTTTTTGAAGATTTGATCAAGAAAGCATATGGCAGTCTAACAGTACAAGGGGATTTTCCGTCTCCCTTCCTGGTGTGATAGCTCATACCTTACACTGCTCTTGCTTGATTCTTATTTTATTTAAAAGTGCAGCAGTGTACAGGTTTATAGCCATAGACTCACAATATAATAGGAGATTGATTTACATAATTCCATGAAGTATATAGCACATTAAATCTGACTGTTTCCCTAAATAGTTAGAATGTCAACAAAAGAAATATTCTTTTTTAAAATAACTAATTTTATTTTAGGACCATCAATTAGTATTTTGTCTAAATGTGTGTCTGTGTGAGGGCTTCGGATCCCCTGGAACTGGAGTTACAGACAGTTGTGAGCTGTCATGTGGATGCTGGGAATTGAACTTGGGTCCTCTGGAAAAGCAGCCAATGTTTTTAAAATCCTGAGCCATCTCTCCAGTCCTGAAAAAATATTCTTAAGTGAAAATACTCTTAGTAGAAAAAAAACAATAAGCATTTTTGGTATAAATATTATTAGATATTGGTCTGCATGTCTACTTAATAGAAACACTTAAAAGTACCTTAGTAAACTGCTTAGAAATGTATATTTTGTTGGTGGGCTGTTAAATTTTTTTTTTATTTTTTTGCATTTATGTGGGAGAAGCATGAATGTAGTGATTAGAGGACACCTTTTGAAATTCCATTCTTTCAGAGATAGCCTACAACTACATGGGGTTTTGGAAATCATATTTGATTCATATCATCGGGCAGGGTGACATATAATTTTGCTAGCTATTACACCAGCCAATGAAAGGTAAAGTTGGTGTGAAATTCTCTGATTTTATAGGTAAAAATCCCAGTATTTTTAAATATTTCCAAGCATTCTCTTATGTTCTTACAGGACTCACTATGTATCTATGACAAATATGATGACCTTTGTGAGCTAAAATTTGGAATGAATTCCAAAGACCATCTAAAGGAGAAGTCATATTCAAGGCCGTAGGAGTAGATATGGAACTGATGATGTCCAATGAGAGGATGGTCTGCCAGCCAATAGAGAAAAGACATAGACCCTCACAGATAGCCTTGACGAGCTGAGAAATGCCAAGGGTGATGGCGCACCAACAGACGTCATT